>NC_043705.1:72793495-72796347 GCF_006229205.1 Suricata suricatta | reverse complement strand
TTTCAATAATAACACTGAATGTAAATGAGCTAAATGCTCCAATAAAAAGACACAGGGTAGCAGAATGGATTAAAAAAAAAAAACTGGGGCACCTGGGTGGATCAGTCAGTTAAGCCTCCGGCTTCTGCTCAGGTCAGATCTCACGTTCGTGGGTTCGAGCCCCGCATCAGGCTCTGTGCTGACAGCTAACTCAGAGCCTGGAGCCTGCTTCTGGTTCTGTGTCTCCTTCTCTCTCTGCCCCTCCCCCTCTCATGCTCTGTCTCTCTCTGTATCAAAAATAAATAAAACATTAAAAAAGTTAAAAAAAAAAACACCAAGATCCATTATTTGCTGTCTACAAGAGACTCATTTTAGACCTGACGACACCTTCACATTGAAAGTGAGGGGATAGAGAAATATCTATCATGTGGCTGGAAGTCGAAAGAAAGCTGGAGTAGCCATACTTATATCAGAAAAACTGGACTTTAAAGTAAAAGGCAATAACAAGAGATGAAGAAGGGTATTATATAATAATTACAGGGTCTAGCCATTAGAAATTATGTACAATTATAAATGTCTATGAACCGAATTGGGAAGCACCCAAATATATAAAACAATTAAGCAAAAACATAAGCAATCTTATTGATAAGAATGTGCTAACTTCAGGAGACCTTAATACTTCAGTTACAGCAATGGATAGATCAACTAGACAGAAGATCCTTAAAGAAACAAGGGACTTAAATGACACATTGGACCAGATAGACTTGACAGATTCATTTAGAACTCTACATCCCAAAGCTATGGAAATCACTTTTTTCTCAAGGGCACATGGTACATTCTCCAAGATAGACCACAAACTGGGTTACAAACCAGCCCTCAATAAATATAAAAGAATTGAGATCATACCAGGCACACTTTCAGATCACAATGCTATGAAATTTGAAATCAACCACAGGAAAATATCTAGTAGGGTGTTCTTTCTATTTCAAGAAAATAGAAAAAGTGCAAATACAAAATCTAACTATGCACTAAAGGAACTAGAAGCAGAGCAGCAAGAGAACCCCAAGCCCAGAAAAAGAAGAAAAATAATAAAGATCAGGGCAGATTGAACAATATAGAATCAAAAAAATTTGAACAAATCAATGAAACCAAGAGTTAGTTTTTTGAAAAAATAAATACAATTAGTAAACCTATAGCAAACTTCTCATAAAGAAGTTTTATCAAATAGATAAAATAATAAATGAAAATGGATTTATTACAACAAATCCCTTGAAAATACAAGCAATTATCAGGGAATACTATGAAAAATTATATGACAACAAACTGGACAACCTAGAAGAAATGGATAAATTCCTAAACACACACATATCCAAAATTCAAATGGGAAGAGATAGAAAATAACAGACCTATTACTAGTGAAGAAATTGAATCAGTATCAAAAATCTCCCAACAAATAAGAACCCTGGTCCAGATGGCTTCCCTAGGGAATTCTACAAGATATTTAAAACAGAGTTAATACTCTTTCCTCTAAGCTGTCCCCCCCCAAAAAAGAAATGGAAGGAAAACTGCCAGACCCGTTCTATGAAGCCAGCATCACTTTGATTCCCAAACCAAACAACCAGCAAAAAAAGAGAACTAGAGAACTATAGGCCAATATCCTTGGTGAATATGGATGCAAAAATATAACAAGATACCAACAAATCGAATTCAACAGCATATAAAAAGAATTATCCACCATGACCAAGTGGGATTCATTCCTGGGTTACAGGGTTGGTTCAACATTCACAAATCCATCAGTGTGATATATCACGTTAACAAAAGAAAAGATTAAAACCATATGATCCTGTTGATAGATGCAGAAAAAGCATTTGACAAAATACAGCATCCTTTGTTACCAAAATCCCTTGAGAAAGTAGGGATAGAAGGAACTTACTTAAACATTATAAAAGCCATTTATGAAAAGCCCACAGCTAATAGCATCCTTAATAGGAAAGGTTGAGAGCTTTCTCCCTGAGATCAGGAACATGACAAGGATGTCCACTCTCACCACTGTGTTTTAACATAGTGCTGGAAGTCCTAGCATCAGCAATCGGACAACAAAAGGAAATAAAAGGCATCAGAATTGACAAAGATAAAGTCAAACTTTCACTTTCCACAGACGATATGATACTCTACATGGAAAACCTGACTGACTCCACCAGAAGTTTACTAGAACTGATCCGATCCATGAATTCAGCAAAGTCGCTGGGTACAAAATCAATGACAGAAAATGGTTGCATTTTTCTATACCAATAATGAGCAACAGAAAGAGAAATTAAGAAACTGATCCCATTCACAATGGCACCAAAACCCATAAAATATCTAGGAATAAACATAACCAAAGATGTAAAAAGTCTGTATGCTAAAAACTATAGAAAACTTACGAAGGAAATTGAAGAAGACACAAAGAAATGGAAAAACATTCCACACTTATGGATTGGAAGCTTAAGTATTGTTGAAATTTCAATACTATCCAAAGCAATCTAATCTACACATTCAATGCAATCTCAATCAAAACGGGAAATTAAAGCAAAACTGAACCCTTGGGACTTCATCAAGATCAAAAGCTTCTGCAAGGCAAAGGAAACAATCAAGAAAACTAATAGGCAACCGACAGAATGGGAAAAGATAGTTGCAAATGACATATCAGATAAAGGGCTAATATCGAAAATGTACAAGGAACTCACCAAACTTCACACCCACAAAACAAATAATCCAGTGAAGAAATGGGCAGAAGAGATGAACAGACACTTCTCCAAAGAGGACATCCAGATGGCCTACAGAGACATAAAACGATGCTCAACATCACTCATCATCAGGGAAACACAAATCAA
>NC_043705.1:72773810-72793395 GCF_006229205.1 Suricata suricatta | reverse complement strand
GTAGGAAAGTGGATGGACCTTGAGAGTGTCATGCTGAGTGAAGTAAGCCAGGCAGAGAAGGACAGAAACCATATGTTTGCACTCATAGGTCTAGCAGGAAAACAAGAGAGACCTAATGGGGAACCAGGGGGAGCGGAGGAGGGAGAGAGAGTTGGGGAGAGAGAGGGATGCAGAACTTGAGAGACTATTGAATGCTGAGAATGAACTGAGGGTTGAGGGGGAAGGGGGAGGGGGGAAAAGAGGTGGTGGTGATGGTGGAGGGCACTTGTGGGGAAGAGCACTGGGTGTTGTATGGAAAACAATTTGACAATAAAATATTATGGAGGAAAAAAATAAAAAACTTCACCAGCATTCTTCTGAAAGCTAGAACAAACTATCCTAACATTTGTATGGAACCACAAAAGATCCCTAATAGCCAAAGTAATATTGAGAAAGAAAACCAAAATAGGAGGCATCACAATCCCTGACTTTAGCCTCTACTATAAAGCTGTCACCATCAAGACAGTGTGATATTGGCACAAAAACAGACACATAGACCAAAGTAATAGACTAGACAACCCAGAATTGGACCCACACATGTATGACCAATTAATGTTTGACAAAGCAGGAAAGAGTATCCAATGGGAAAAAAAAGCCTCTTTAAGAGATGGTGCTGGGAGAACTGGACAGTAAAATGCAGAAGAATGAAACTGGACCACTTTCTTACACCATACACAAAAATAAACTCAAAATGGATGAAGGATCTGAGTGTGAGACAGGAAACTATCAAAACCCTAGAAGAGAAAGCAGAAAACAACGTCCTTAACCTCAGCCACAGCAATTTCTTACTTGACACATCTCCAAAGACAACGGAATCAAGAGCAAAAATGAACTATTGGGACCTCATCAAGATAAAAAGCTTCTACACAGCAAAGGAATCAATCAACAAAACTACTAGGCAACCAAGGGAACGGGAAAAGATAATTGCAAATGACATATCACATAAAGAGCTAGTATCCAAAATCTACCAGGAACTCACCAAACTCTACACCCAAAAGACAAATAATCCAGTAAAGAAATGGGCAGAAGATATGAACAGACACCTCTCCAAAGAGGATATCCAGATGGCCAACACACACATGAAACAATGCTCAATATCACTCATCATCAGGGAAATACAAATCAAAACCACACTGAGATACCACCTCACACCAGTCAGAATGACTAAAATGAACAAATCAGGAGACTATAGGTACTCGTGAGGATGTGGAGAAACTGGCACCCTCTTATACTGTTAGTGGGAATATAAACTGGTGTAGCTTCTCTGGAAAACAGTGTGAAGGTTTCTCAGAAAATTAACAATATAACTCCCCTATGACCCCGAAATAGCATTTTTAGGAATTTACCCAAGGGATGAGGAAGTGCTGATGCATAAGGGCACATGTACCCCAATGTTCATAGTAGCACTGTCAACAATAGCCAAATCATTGAAAGAGCCTAAATGTCCATCAACTGATATTGGATCAAGAAGATGTGGTTTATACATACAATGGAATACTACATGGCAATGAGAAAGAATGAAATCTGGCCATTTGTAGCAACATAGATGGAACTCAAGGGTTAAGTTATGCTAAGTGAAATAAGTCAGGCAGAGAAAAACAGATACCATATGTTTTCACTAATATGTAGAACAGGAGAAACTTGACAGAAGACCATAGGGGAGGAGAAAGGGAAAAAATAAGGAGGAGGGAGGCAAACCATAAGAGACTCTTAAAAACTGAGGACAAACTGAGGGTTGATGAAGGTAGAAGAGAGGGGAAAATGGGTGATGGGCATGAAGGAGGGCACTTGTTGGGATGAGCACTGGGTGTTATATGGAAACCTACCAAGTTTATATGGAAATAAACTACATAAAAATAAATAAAATAAAGTAAAACCCTAATTTTTCAGACAAAACCTAAAGATACACTCTGTTGCCTTAGTTGGGCTTGTCTGAGGACAAGATTTACTTTAAAGCAAAACACCCAAGACCAACAGTCTATCTCCTCCTGTTGTGAGGCCTAATTTGTTTTGTTGTTGTTTTTGCTCTAATTGTTTCTCCGATTACAGCTTTGCAGACTGACATAAGTACAGAAAAGAAATGTCAGGAATGAGAGTCTGAATAGACAGGAAAAGTCCCCTAATAACTGAAAATATGAGTAGCATAAGGTAACTAACGGTGAAGAAATGAGGTATTACAGAAAGAGTCTGTAAGCAACCTTCACCTATGTGAGAGAATAGAAGTCCATTATAAGGACTTAGTTAAAATACAACAGAAACGGTAGGCAAAAAGAAAAAAAAAAGCAACCTGAGAGTCATCAGCACACATGCCTTTAAATTCTGAGTCCATGTGATAAAATTTGTTCAGCCTTCAAAGATTCAGTTCCATAATTACATTATGTAACTTTAAAGTTTGCCATTAGAGAGATTTTGCTAAGGTTTAAATTTTGAGTGTAGATCAGCAATTAAAGATTTAGAAATGAGATCACATCCTAAAGAGATAGTTTGTATTTTTGAAGCAATTGAGCAAATTATTTCACATGATGCGAGACAAGAGTTCTAAAAACTTGTTCTCATCATCTGCCTTGCCAGCTACATTTATGTACGTATGTATGTTTGTATGCATGTATTTGCATTTCTAGAAAACTGGTTGTCAGAAAATGAACAGGAAATGTAATCATAAAATGCAAAACCTGAAACATTTTAAAATGTCAATGAAACATATTTGATAACTCCCCAAATCAATATCCAGTGTTGCAAAATTCTACTTTCCTGACATACTACACTGAACATATCCTCCTCGCTGTAATTAAGTTGCAAGGCATCTGCGAATACCACATCTGCCGTGACATGCCCAGGAAGAAAATAGTGAAAAGGCTATCAGTGGTTTCAGGAATTGTTGAACCATCTGTGCTGCCAAATAATGTAAAAATTCATATCTGTTCATGACACAGAAAGTTGCTTCATTTCAGGAAAAGCTGCTTGCTTTTCAGGTCCTCATACTGGAATTTCTTAAAAGCCCTGTCAATAGAAATACTGAAAGTTATGAATTATAGGGACTAGTGCAATGCAACACTTATGTCATGTTGCCTCACATATCAAACATCCAATTACACAGTTGAAGATTGTGTCATTTCATAAAATGAGTTACAGCAGTTCCCAGGGTATGTATATCATCTGCGTGCAACTGATTGGCAGAGTCACCAGACACTATGCACTCTCACAGGTACCTGTGCTTGTTAGAGCTTCGTACCCATTTCCACAAGCTGTCTTACAAAATCCTTAAGGTGGTTAAGGTTGCAAAAGGCAGACTTTCAACTTTCCCTCATGCCAGACTTCTGAATATTCAGTGACCCTCCCCTGCCTGTGTAAAATCTGTCCTCAGTACCTCACACACTGCCAGAATTTCAAGAAATGGAAACACCCGGGTTACTTCATTCAAGTTTGGAATAAGCTAAACGGCACCAGTCCCAGAATAAGTCTGAAGTTTCAACGATGGAAGCCAGGTAACGCTGCTGATCTATCATTCCGATCCGGCATATATGATTCTCTCATCTCCCAGTTAGAATCACATTTGTTCATCATCTTCCCCAGATAACGTCAAAACTTTTGACATGGCTTTTCTTGTGCTTCTTCCCTCCATCACCATGAGACTAACTCTTCATCATCCTCTAGTGCTCAGCATAAATAATTCTTCCTACAAATGTCTTACATGATTAGATATTTAATCTGATCGCATCAGGGCGCAATGCTGATCTCACCTTAGGGTCCCCTATTCCTTCCCTGCCTTCCTATCCATACCCATTGTCCTTCTGACTCTAACTTTAAAATATATCTAAAACCTACTCATCCATTCTTCTATCTCCATCCCCCAAGCTACCATCATTTCTTACCAGGACTATGTCCAATATTCTCCATGTTCTCTTTTTGCAGTTCTACAGTCCATTCTCCACACAGCAGACAATGAGCTTTAAATATATATGAATAACATTAGAATATTTTGCTAAGTGTCACCCCACAATTGCTCCCTACTGAACTTAGAAGAAAAAACAACCCCCCCCCAAAAACAAGCTCCTTGCTGTAATCTATCATATTGTAAATGATCTCTCTTCTACCTCATAATCTCAAATGTCTCACATTTAATTTATTTTAATCATGTATTTCTATTTTAATCACCTTATCACTATTTTCTAAGCATCTTAATGTTGTTTTTCCAATAACTACTTTGTCTAAATATTCCTCCAACTGAAATGTTATTTCCACAAATCTTTGATTGTCTTCTTTATGTTATTCAGGTCTTTGAATGTTCTCACCCCATAAAGGTACTGGATTTCACCATCAAATTCAGCCACTCAGTATCGCTCGATCACCTGACATACACTATTTACATATTTTACAATGGCTGACACTATAAAAAGTTATTCATTAAATAATTATCCATAGAGATGTTGCTGACAGTGTGAACAACCTTCAGGTCTGATCTTAGCACTTGGAGTAGTTTTCGCCCATAAGAGCTTTCTGTAAATATTTGTTGAATGAATAAAGGATTGATTTTATAGATGAATGTTATTTATTATACTATCATATATATATATATATACACACATCTATATACAATATACGTATATACAAAATAACTAACCCTAATAGGTTCTCAACAAATACACTGTGAATGAAAATATCTGATTCTATTTAGTCTGTTTAGTTTGTTCCAAGTATTATAGTATGTCTATTTCCCTTTTACCTATAGCAGATAATAAATATGTCTCTTTTGAATACCTATATATGATGTGGAAATAAACATCAAGAGGAGATGCCCTGCTGAGAATTTAGGCTGATCAAGAATATGTCACTAGTAAAGGCCAGCCTGTAAAAATAGAAAAGTTTAGGGGTGCCTGGGTTGTTGAGTTGGTCAAGCATCCAACTCGGTTTCAGCTCAGGCATGATTTTTTGGTTTCATGAGTTTGAACCCCTCATCGGGCTCTGTGTTGAGGGTGCAAAGCCTGCTTGGGATTTTCTCTCTCTTTCTCTCTCCCTCTCACCCTCTGTCTCCCTCCTCTACCCACACTGTCTCCGACTCTCTCAAATAAATAAACTTAAAAAATCCTTTTAACATAAAAGTTTTTACACAAGTATTGATCTAAAGGATATTGGCCTATGAAAAAGAATTTAGAAATATTCTCTATATTAAGGAATATTATTAAAATAAACAACTCTAAAGAAGGACTCAAATATGCAGCATAATGGTTACCACTGAAAAGTAACTTGGCAAGACAGAGGAGAGAGCCAAGGGAAAAAAAATTAGTAAGGATACAATTTGGAGAACTAAAGGTTTAGTATAACATAATTTCTATTTTAAAAACTTACAAGGAAATTATAGTAAATGCCAATGTAAGCATTATAGTAAATTATAGTAAATATAAAAGAAGCTGTGGGAAAGAAAGAAATATCTGAGGTTCACCTTTTAAATTCCCAAGAGTAGCTCCTTCTGGTAAGAGGAGTGAGGTTGGACATTGGTCAAGAAATAGAGTTTGGAGAATTTTACTGTTCCACATTAAATTTTAAAAATAAAATATTGAGAGAGATGTATGTACTCAGGCCTACAAATCTGGGAAGGGAATGTTTGTAAAATTGGTCAACAGGAACTGACAATTCAATAACTATTTTTTCCTTTTTGTAAGTACCGGTGAGACTGCTAGATTATGACCTCTGCTTTTAATCAAAGAGAGCCAAAGTCAATGCCCCATATTAAGACTGGTCACACATCATAAGTGGAGAAAGTGAAAAAAAAAATCTGTTTAGAAACCATTCTGAAACTCTTTCAGTAGGTCAACCTCTCTAATCTATTTATAAGATACTTCTGGTTTGTTTCATGTCTAATGAGACCCTGCCACTCTGAAGATTTAATAATGAATTTAGACCATGGGACATTGTGAGTAGATATTGTTGGCCACTATCTTTGCTCTGCAGAAAGTTTATAATACAGGGTCAGAACAGTTCCATAATTTGCTGAGTCATTAGAATGTTCTTATAGGTATATGGTCCATGGGAATGAGCCCTCTGTTTCTATTCCATTACAAAGCAAGTTAGTTCCGGAGACAAAAATTGGGGCTAGCCATAGTTAAGGGCACTGAATTAAAGACTTTTTACAAATTGTAGCCAGGTTACACAAAGAGGCTCAAATGCTACTTGTTTATCAAACTTCATGTAGGCGGCAGCAGTTATAAATTCTTCCTGAAGGAAAGCATCCTCACTTTATGTTCCCAGAATTCTCACAAATTAAGATAAAAAAGCAGAGAAAATCAAAAACAAAATCAATATTTTTTATATTAGAGAAAAGATTAAAACTACAGAGAAGCAGAAAGATACATTAAACTTAACTGTTAATTCCAGTATTCAGAAATACTCCACACCTCCATTGGAAGTTAATTCCTTTACTATTTTTCTATAATTATGTGCATATATATTTTTATTTCCAAATGTGGAAACAATATACTTACTAAACTTTAATCCTCTTTTTATGTAATAGTAAGTCATTAAGATATATTTCCCACAAAATCATTCTAAGCTTAATCTTTTTTATAAATGAGATAGTATTTCCAAACTTTATAGAACACAAAGCTTAAGTGCTTGATGAATTTTGATAATTACCCATGGCATGTGAAAGTAAAAATCAATAATATTTCCATCATTCGAGCAATATCCTTCATGACTTTCTCCATTCAATCCCAACTTATCAGAGGAAACTGCTTTCTGATTTCTACTACTAGGTTAATTTGCTCCTAGCCAGACTTCAAAAATATGAGATTATACAATGTTTATTTTTTTGCCCAACATAATACCTTTTTTGAGATTTATGCATGTTTCCAGAGTGTTTCAGCTCATTCCTCTTTACTTTTTAATGTTTCATTGTATAAGACAATTTGCTCATCCATTTTCCTTTTATTAAGTATTTCTGTTATTTCCAATTTTGAAAAATTTCATGAATTGCTTGTACAAATATTCCCATACAATTCATTTTGTATTCATTTTGTGTACTTAGATTTTTACATCGCTTTTGTCACTATCTAGGAGTGGAACTTTTAGGGCATAGGAGAGATGCACAAATAACTTTCTACAAAGCAAAATGGTTTTCAAATGGCTGGTGCCATTTTATATTCTCAGCAGCCATGTATGAAAATGATCAGTTGCTCTAACATATTGCCAATAATGGGTATGTCCAAGGAATGGAATCTGTAGTATGTTCATTATTTTTTACTTATTTACTCTAGTGGATACAAAATTGTACATTATTATAGTTTTAATTTGTATTATTCTCATGACTAAGAATTTTCAACACATTATAACCTATTTATTGACTATTTTTATGTTTTCTTTTGTGAAATATTTTTCACAAATTTTTCTTTATCCACTTTTTAATGATCCCGTTGTCTTTTTATTTTGATTTGAACACCACTGGGATGTATCTCCCTTTGAAATATATGTATTGCAAAACCATGTCCTAGCCTGGAGCTTGCCTATTTATTTTTTTAGTGTTTTCTTTAATGGAAAGAATTTTAAGTTTAGATGAAATTCAATTTATCTATTCTGTATGGTAAGTGCATATTTTGTCCTATCTACAAGATCTTTACTACAAGTTGCAAAATGATTCTTCCATCTATCTTATAGATACGGTTCTAGATATTATATTGTGGTCTAAAATCATATTTAATTTTTGTTGGCTTTTTGTACTTATTTTTGTTAATTTTTATGTATATGTAATGTTGTGACATGATTAGTTTAAAATTTTTCCCACTGAATTTACTTGGCACTTTTGAAAAAAATCATTTTATAATACTGTATCTGTCAAGATTCTTTACTATATTTTATTAATGTATTAATCCATATTAATAATAATTCCACACTGTTCTGATCACCATAGATGTATATCCCAAAGTCAGGTTTGGGGTTGCTATAATAGAATCCCATAGACTGGGTGGCTAAAACAGCCTCATTTATTTCTCCCAGTTTTAGAGGCTCAAAGTTCGATATTAAGGTACAAGGACAGTCAAGTTCTTGGTAAAGTGTCTCTTCCTAGTTTACAGACAGCATCCTTTGCATTGTGTCCACACATGGCAGAGAGATCTCATGTCTCTTCCTCTTTTTATAAAGACATTTATATTATCATTAGGGCTTCACCTTAATAACCTCCCAAAGGCTGGAGCAAAGTACCATCACACTGGGGAGTACAGTTCCACCACATGAATTCAGGGATGAGGGGAGACACAATTACTCAGTGTAAGTAGTTTTCAAATTTGTTTTGGCTGCAATCTTTTGAATTTCCATGCAAATTTCAGGATGAACTTATCAATTAGTTCTAAAACCTTTTATTACTAATTATTAATTTCTGACTCATTAACTCATATTTTTGACAAATCTATAGGTTAATTTAGTAAGAAGTGACATCAAGAAAACATTGAGTGTTTCAATCAATTAAAATTGTTTATATCTGTACCTATTTAGAGCTTTAATTTCTTTCTACATTATTTTGTCATTTTCAATATAGATGTCTTGCAGAATTTTTATTATATATATTACTGTTCAATATGTTGATATCCTGAAGCTATCATAAAGGTATTTTTCTACTTCAATGTCCAATACTCCATTGCTAGTACAGGAAAATATAATTTATTTCTGCATATTGACACCCTATTCCACAACCCTGCTCAAGTTACTTACTAATTCTAGCAGCAGTTTCTAGACACAACCACACCATTTACAGATAAACAGTTTTACCTTTTCCTTCACAGTCATTTGGATTTTATTCTTTTCTGTCTTCAGTTAACATCTCTTCCAGTAGTGTATGTCATAAAGAAGTGCTGAAATCGGGTATTATCTTTTCATTAATCATAGGTGATGTAATTTCATCTTTTTATGTTAAGTAAGATGCTATTTGTAGATTTTTGTAGATCCTTTATCAAATTAAGAAAATTATTCTGTTTGTTGAGAGCTTTTGTATAGAATGGGTGTTGAATTTTGACAAATGAGTTTTCCACATCTACTGAGATAATGATAAGATTTGTAGGTTTTATTTTGTTGATATACAGTAGTGATTGCTTTTTTAAATGTTAAAACAACCATGCGTTCCTAGCATTAAAAACATTCCTTACTTTGTAGGATATATTACTATTCCATATTCTGCTTTGAATTTAATACGTCAATGTTTTGGATGTTCATGTTCAAGAGAGTTGTTTTTCTGTATTTTCAAAGTACTCTGCACAAGATTGGTTTTACTCCTTTGCTAAATGATCAATAGAACTCCTTTTTAAATTGAAGGGCGTGTGTGCGCGTGTGCGTGTGAAGAGACAACAAATGCTCCTGCCACAAGGACTTAGGTAAGGACGACTTTTTTTGGTGAAGCGGTAGAAGACAATGCATGTCTCCGACAAGGACGCGGGGAAGTTACTTGCGTCCTAGCCACAGGCCGCAGTGCCGGCGGTGCGGGAAACACAAAACCTCTCTGCTCTGCTGGAGGGTCAGAAAAGCTCCGGGACGGAGGGCCCTGTACTGCTTGTCAGCAGAAGTCTGCAATCTACCCCAGTACAAGAGTTAGTAAACTCTCTCCTGCCCAAGACAGAAAAAAGCAAGGCGTATTTCTGAGCCTCCTCTTGGTGTCCATGAGCGCAAGATTTGCCAAAGTTTAGGAGGACAAAGACAGCAGAGATCTGACTTTATTATAAGCCTAGGAGTAAGAAACTAGCAGAAGGAATCTACCATTAGGGGAGCAAAAAGAGCAGACAAACGGAGAAAAAGCTTAGGAAGGAGGAAGAACACTGGAGAAAACCCTCTAGCTGTTCTGGTCCCGTATTAAGACACAAAGTATCCAGAGCCCTCTCAGAGAGGAATATAAAGAGTATGGTATCAAGCAGGCAATAGTAGCAATAACAAAATCCAAACTCAGTTCAACTCCTAAATAGATTCAATCACCTACACTCAGGCCTGAGAGAGAGAGAAAAAAAGAAGACAATTTCTTGAGGAAAGTAGAATTTATTCTTTTCTCACTGTTACCCTACACATGATAGCTATAATTCAATCAAAAGTTACAAGATAATTTTTTTAAATACACGAGGAAATAACCCATTTTTAAGAGATAAAGCAATAAATAGAACCAGGCTCAGATGGCCCTGATATTTTTAGCTATCAAATAGAAAATAAACACAAACTATGATATCTGAAAGATTTGGGTGGAAAAAGTTAACATATATTAACAAGAGTTTTAGAGAAAGATGTAATCTATAAGAAAGGATCAAATGAAAATTTAGAAATAAAAAACAAAATATCAGTGATCAGTAATTACTTTGATGGGCTCAATAAAATATTTCAAGAATAGCTAAAAAATTTCCAAACATAATGACAGACAACAAAATATAGATACCAATAGCACACAGAAAGCCTGGCAAAGTAAGTAATAACAGCAACAAAAGCACACATCATGATCAAAAAATTTTAAAACTAAAAGTAAAGAGAAAACTTGTAGGCATTCAGAAAAAAAATACATAAATAAGAACAAATGTAATTACAGTATACATCTTCTGAGAAACAATTCATAGTTCTGGGGGGAAAAAATAAACCCAGAATTCTATGCCCAGTGAAATATATTTCAAAAACAAAGCAAAATCACCATCATTTCAGAAAAAAACAAAAGCTGAGAATTTATTGCTATGAGACTTGCTCTACAAGAAAGACTGTAGGAAGTACTGTGATAGAAATTTGTTATTATATGGAAATTGGGATAGAGAAAAGAAACCGCACAGAAATTGTTTTATATATATATGTCATTTTGTCATATTTCACATCACTTTATAAGATAAATTATCCAAGGAAAATATACTATGACAAATGTTTAAATTTATGAGAGATATTAAGATAAATGTATTTTTAAAGTAGCACAAATGAAGGGAAGGAAGATTTGAGAACACACTGTTTTAAGTTTCATATACTCTATATGAGTGGTATGGCTTGAAAGGAGACCATGAGAAATTAATGATATATTTTATAAAACCAAGGCTAATAAATAAAGAGAAATGAAGTTTATTGACCAATATTAAAAAATGAAAGAAATGGGTGATGGACATTGAGGAAAGCACCTGCTGGGATGAACACTAGGTGCTATACATAAGTGACGAATCACAGGTAACTACCCCAAAACCAAGACCACACTGTATACACTGCATGTTAGCCAATTTGACAATTAATAATATTAAAAAATGAAATAAAAAATAATCCAAATAAAGGCAGAAGAAGAAAATATATATAAAAGAAAAGAAGACTATAGGGAACATGGAGAACCTATCTAATAAGGTAAGAGTATTTAAATCACATCACTTTAATAATTCATGGAATACAAATGATCAAACCAGTCCCATTTAAAGAGTAGATGGTCAAATTCTAAAAACAAAAAAGTATATCATGTATATAATACATCTTTAAAGAAGCAGCCTTTAAATGTAATTATATAAATAAGTTGCACATAAGAAATTGGGGGGAAATATACCATGCAATATGAATCAAAGAAAGTTGGCATGACTATAATACCAAAAAAAATATATACTGCAGAATAAGAAACATCGCCAAGAGTACAGGGAAACAGGGAATTTGAGACAGTTCATCAAGAAAATATAATCATAAATATGTATCACCTACTAACAGCACTTTAAATTATGGAAAATGAATACTGTTTATTTAAAAGGAAAAAAAGAACTACAATTATTCTTAGAAACATCTCACTTCTCCTTCAGTAATCAACATAAGAAAAAACAGTAAGCATTTAGAAGACATGAACTTTCAACCAACTCAACCAATTTGAAATTTATAACACATTCCGCTCAACAACAACAGAACCCTTCGCAGAACCTACCAGTAAAACAATGGTTTAAAAACCATTGTTTTTAAAGAATACTTGGTAGATTGACCAGACAAACCACATTCTGAGATATAAAGCAAACAACAAAAAATGAAAATCATACAAAGTCTACTTTCATTATTAAAAAGCATATCAGATATAAACTTTGAAATTATCTGGACTAGATTTTAGCACATTTCATAATGAAGATAGATAAACAAAAAATTAAGTATGTTGATTCTTAAATATATAGTTAAATTTTGCTTTTTCTTATATAAAGCATATAATAAATAGGACTTGTCAAATTCTCAATTTCCAGAAGAGATTTATATGTGGTAGTGTCTATTATCTCCTTTCTTGTTTCTGTATTTCTTGCACTTTACTGCTGATTTTCTTGAACTCCACCGAATTTCAATAAAAGTTAAAAAAAATGTCATATAATAGCACCTGCTTAATTAGGTACAAGTATTTTAATGATAACAGTAGGTGAAACTAGCTTTTCTGCCACAACATATATACAAAGCAGAGGATTTCAAACTAATGAATGTCATGAGAATAAGAAAGCATAAATCATCTGTATACTCATTAAAAATGACAAAAGGGGCACCTGGGTGGCTTCTTTGGTTAAGCGTCTGACTCTTGGTTCCTGTCCTCATTCAGGCTCTGCGCTGATAGTGTGGAGCCTGCTTGGGATTTTCTCTCTCCCTCTCTCTCTGCCCCACCCCTGCTCATTCTCTCTCACTCTCAACATAAATAAATGAACTTAAATGATAACAAAAAATTCAAGAAACTTGTTTGCTTCTTCCTTATCTATTATATAATTTGAAAGCATTTCAAAATTTTTCTTTAACTCTAGCATTAGAAAATAATACTGAATCTCACAAGTCTTACTATAATCAATTCTATATTTGAGATTAAAGTAGCCACCATAACTATCTAATTCAGATAGACCTATTTTCCAAGAAAACAAATACATTCAATTCCCCTTTTTAGCTCTAATTCTTTCTCAATTCTTTAAAAAATATAGGCAAGTGGGGAGAGTCCAATTATATAGTTTTCTCCTAAATGAAATCATTCTCTCATTGGCAGCTGGCTGTTTGGTTCTGAAGTTTATGAATCCTTTTTGGATATATGTATTCTGGAAATGGATTCTGCCTTAAGCAATATGATTCATCGGGAGGTAGGAAAACTTCAAAATGAATGTTCCTTTCATCTCCGCTCATTTTAACTTGGATTTTAGTTCTTTTCCATCAATGATAATTAAAAAATGGCATCATATTCTACATCTGCACCATTTGGTTGTTATATGTTGGAAGTTGTATACATTATGAAGACTTACTAAAGCGCATTTTATGTGTTTATAAAATTTTGTAAATTGATGTTTAAATATAAAAGCCCCAAATGCACTTTATTTCTTATGTCTGTTGATAGCAGGTTATGTAATTAACTTTGAGTAATCATTCACATGCAATCCAGCCTTAAAAATACACCACACATGCCTTGAATAAAGATTAAACAAATAAAAATAGTTTTAATATTTTTTCTTTAATATTGAAAAGAATCTAGGCATGAAATATAGAATTTATATATTTAAAATAGTAAGACTTTAAAGACTGCTTAATTCTAAAAAATGTTTCAAAAATTCAGCTATCTAGGGTTTGATTTAAGAAACCTCTTTGAACTTTGTTAATCAAGGAAAGACTTCTTTGCATTACTTCACATTATTAGATGAGTTATGTGATGTTAATTCCAGGGCAGGGCTGAAGGGTGAGAAAAGAGGATAGTCTGTCACTTTGAAGAACTCCATTTCCAGCCATTCTATTAATTCTTAGTCACCTCCACATAATATAGCTATTTCAGTATAACTCAAAAGGGCTTTCTCATGCCATCTTTATTTCTGACTCTGACAATTATTTTTAACCATTAAATATACTTTAAAAAACACTAACAAAGGAAGACACATACATTTGGTAGTTAAGAGGAACTTAGTATCTAGTTCAGTTCCTACATATGATGCAGAAATTGAAGGTCATAAATTGTCCTTAACTTCTTAGTGTTGCAGATGAGACAGGAACCCATACCACCTGATTCCTAGTGTAATGTCTATTATATTACATCAAAATGAGGGGTCCGGCTCATGTCAGGGACTTTACTTAGTTGTACCTCATTTCTTTGGAAGTCCAAATGTGTGCTCCTAAGATGAAGGTTGAGCTACTGCTATAGTATGAATGTTTGTTCTCACCCAACATTTGTGTGCTGAAATCCTAATCCCTAAACTGATGGTATTATTAGGATGTGGTACTTTTGGAAGCTAATCAGATAATGAGGAAAGAGTTCTGGTGTTTGGGATCAAAGTCCTTATAAAAGAGGCTACATTCCTGAGCCCATTCTACCAAGAAGTTAGCAGTCCACAATCCTGAGGAGGGCCTTCACCAGAATCTGACCACAGTGGCACCCTAACTGACAACTTCCAACCTCCAGAACTTTGAGAAATAAATTCCTATTGTTTATGAGCAACCCAGCCTGTGGTATTTTGTTACACCAACCCAAAAGGACTAAGACAGAATCTTTAACAAGAAAGTATCAAAGGAAAGTCTTAAGAAAGAATATAAGAGAGAAGATATAACTAAAAGTATGAATTATGAAGTAGATACTATGCCAGCTAGAACAAAGATTACATTAACAAAGTAGTAGTTTACAAGATAGAACCAGAAAGATGCTACCAAGAATTGTGTTTTAATTGATGCCCGGACATAGAAATATCCTTCCTTCCCCTTATTTCCTAAGCAATTTTTAGGATTTAGAAGTGTGAGAAGAATAAACAGACTGTGAATTAAAACTCATGTAAGAAGCTGCCATCCATATGGAGTAATAAAGAGATATAGGGCATTAATAAAGTTTATTAATTTAATATAGTTTCTGAAATTAATTCTTTTGACCAAAATACAAAAAAAAAATTCACCTGTTTCTTTGACATTAAGAAACAATTGTAACTTCAGGTTGGAAAGTTTTTGTGAAATTTATTAATATGTCCGACATTGTTATTAACAATGTTGGTTTCTAGAAAGCACACATAGTTTCTTAATCTTAAATTAATAAGCAGGTCTGTAAGATTCCCCCTCCCATTTTAATAATATATAGAAAGATTAAATATTTAACATGTATCTGTAGCCCAAGTAAACACAAAAGGATTCTACTTAATCCTCATAACAACTCTATGATATGGCAGCATCATATAAAAAAAGAAACTAATGTGTATAGAAGTTAGTAACTAATACTGGGTAAGGACAGGACGTGAACCCAGGGATTCTGATTAAAGGTCTGTGTGCATAATTACCTCATTACCTTGTTCTGTGTATAAGGAAACCAAGTATGAAGCAACAAATGACTTGCTTCTGCACATGTAGCAAATTAAAGATGACATAAAATTGAAATGTAATCACAAACACTGTCATTCAACCAGTCAAACAACACTGAAATTGAGATATCGGCCAGAAGTAAGGTCCTCTCAGAAGCTCCAGTGGTGAAAAGTTTACTTTCAGGTTTCCTCACATTATTTGCAGACCTTCCTCCTTTGACTATAGAACTTATGTCTCCATTTTCTTGCTGGCTGTCATCTGGGGGACCTTAGCCCCTAGGGGCTAACCAAAATCTTATGCTACCTAATGCTCTTCATAGCCAGCAAAAGGCCAGTATTTTTAGTTACACAGAGGCAGGAAAATGAATTCTGTCAGAAACATGAAGGAGTTTCAAAGGCATTCATTCCTTAGTGGAGTCTCTGATAAAAATGCAGCCCAAATTAAAAATTGACTGTACCACTGTAAGTCCATGAGTAGATTATCCAAGTAAACGATCTCCCCACTCCCATGCCATGTAAACAGGAAATAGGAAGAGAAGCCTGGGAGAAGACACCAGAATATCTAGAAGGGAGAGGTGGTCTAGAATCTTGACCCACAGAAACTACAATGTAATAAAGGTTTGTTTTAAACTGCTAAGTTTGTCCTAAACTGTTATACAAAAATAGAAAATATAGATTTTGGTACAATAGTTGACAAGGTCATAAATTTGATAAAAATGAGTTCAGTGAACTCAAAGCCGTATTTGGTTTACTAGTAGAACAGGAGCTTCACCTGTTTTGTGACTCCTGGTTCAACCAATATATGACTATGTTATACTAGTCTTTCATAATAATTATCCCTTGTCTTGTCATCTATTTGTTTTCTCAACAAATATAATGCTAATTATGTGACATTCTAAATAATCTTCTAGGTCTTGTGGGAAATCTAATGATAATCAAATGTATAAGATCAAAAACAATACACATAAGGAAATAGTACAAAATAGAAACCATTGGGTTCCTGGATTGCTCAGTTAAAAGTATTTGACTCTTGATTTCACCTCAGGTAATGATTTCATGGTTCATAAATTTGAGCCCTACATATGGATCTGCACTGTCAGTAGAGCCTGCTTTGGATTCTCTCTCTCTCTCTCTCTCTCTCTCTCTCTCTCTCTTTCTCTCTCTCCCCCCACCCCAAGTAAATATATAAACTTTTTTTTTAGAAAAAGAAGAGAATGATGTAGCATTTTGCCAAATTTTAAAAGACCAACAAAAGTAGAATTGATGACATCAGGGCAAATGTTGGGATAAATATATTCACAGAAGGGAGATTTTATATAAGATGGTCTGTTCTGTATCAAGTAGACTTAACTCAGTTTTCTTCAACTTTGATTTTATCTGAATTTTCCATATACTTTTTATAGTATCTTTTTCCTGAGAGGAATGTTTACCTATGTGTGTATTTGTATTAACAGTGTTATGTTTTATGTTCCTCAAAATACCTGTGCTGTATGTCAATATCACATACTATTCAAGAGCAATGAGCACAGCAACACTATTTTTTTTAAGTTTCAGGGATGATTCTGATGAACATCATTGGTTGAAAATGAAAACATTACTTCACAAAGATGAGTGAAAAATTCCCTTGAACCTCCACCTTGAGGACAGTGTAGCTCAATCCTTAATATACATGCAAATTCCAAGAGCTCTTGCTGAATTTCAGGTTATATTTTAGCGTGCTTGAAATGGGATCTGAGATTCTGCATTTCTGGAACCAGACTCAATACCTTAGAACCAGTCTTAATTTTAATGGTCTTCTTTGACATCACAACAGCAGAATTCCACTACTGAGATTCACCTACTTTTATTTTTTAAGTTTAATGATTTATTCTGAGAAACAAAGAGAAAAATGGGAGTGGAGGGGCAGAGGGAGAGAAAGAATGTCAAGCAGGCTCCCTGCTGACAGCACAGAGCTCAGCGTAGGGCTTGAATTCATGAACCACAAGATCATGACCTGAGCTGAAATCAAGTCAGATGCTTAAATGACTGAGCCACTCAGGTGTCCAGAGATTCACTTACTCTTCTGTTATTATTATTTTAAATATTTACTTTTGAGAGAGAAAGAGAGAGACAGAGCAGGGGAGGGACAGAGAGAGGGAAACACAGAATCTGAAACAAGTTTCAGGCTCTGAGCTGTCAGCACAGAGCCCAATATGGGGCTCAAACTGGAGATCCACCTGCTCTTGGTTACTTCTCATTATAAAGCAACTTTATCACCTCTTGACAAACCCAACTACACATTAGGGTTCATTTGAATAGAACTGCCCTGAAGCTAAGTGTGGCACTAGAAAGGTTCCTGGTATTTTACTGTGATATCCCAGCACTTTTCAAAATAATATGTGCAATTGATGTGACCCCATATTTGGTTTTATTACTATTACAGCTTTATCTATATGAAACTGTTCAATTACATATTTAACTCAGAGGAAAAAGTAAACTTCTATTAAAACAAACAATAGTGCTGGACTGTGGTGCTAACAACAAAAAAGTCATCTCACTAACTCCATCTGCATAAACACTACTCTGAGTTTCTTTAAAAAAAAAAAAGAATAGTAGGTAGAAATTAACAACATGATTTTTGGGGCCAGGCAGGTATGCATTTTACTTCCTACTTGAAGTTAACAACATGATCTTGGGGCAGTTGCTTATCTCTAAGGGGCTAGTTTTCCACAACTGTAAACGGAATAAGGATATTGATATTTCTAACTAACAAGACTGTGCTGAGCAATAATCATGGTAAAATTCTCAGTATGTAGCAAGACTTACAGGACAGTTATTATTGTTCTTAAAGTGGAAGAAACCTAAAGGATGTTCCAACTCCCCTTCCCTGGTTTAATAGTCATTTATAAACAAGGAAGGACATTTGAAATCAGTTGCGAGAGACGTACAGAAATGAAAGCTCCCAAACCCTCTCCACAGCAATTATGGAACCTTTCACAACCTTTCCAAGTAGCAGAATCCCGTCTTTTATTTTCTATTTCACTTAATATATCTTTGTAAAGTATTGCCATTTTATTTCAATCTAAACACTAAAAGCTAAGTTTACTTTCTAAAATTGTAGCTAAAGAAAAATAAAAGTTAAATTTGTTTTTTCCCAAACTTTTCATCCGAGTAGTCCTGCCTTATACTTTCTATGTAAATAATATTCTTGCCCTTATAAAACAATCCAAATCATAGAATAATTGTTATTTTAAGTAATGTATTGCCCTGGAAGTGTAATAGTTGTAAAGAGTGAAGAATGTATTAGAAAACCATTGGGTTTAATTGCATCCTCTGGAATGCTTTGTGTTGTGCTTGCAGCTGGTTTTTTTTTGCATGAAAAAAAAAGTCAAGGTCTCAGATATAATTTTCAGTTGCCACTGAAATTGTGGAGTAATACTATGGCTAGCCTTCAGATACTATTATTTAAAAATTAACAGGCTTTGAAATGTATTTTTCTAAAACACAGAGGATTTTGTCCTGCAACAATGGTACAATGTTTAATTGTTTTTGCTTTTTTTCCCCATCCCTACCAATCCCAACCCACCACACCACTTAAGGAGGATGCCAAATACTATTTCTGGGTAGAAGTCATGGATATGTTGACCTTTCAAAATAATTTTAAATTCAGAAATATAAAAAGACTATAAACAAACTGTTTAAACTTCAGGGATGTTTATAAAAGATTTGTGTGGGAAGAGAGCAAAAGATGAAACTTACTTCTCTGGCGTAACAGTTAATTTAGTCTGACTATTATTTTTTTAACATATGCAATTATTTTCCGTCATTTACACTACAGTAGTTACAATGACACTCCAAACAGAAAAGCAAAGTAAAAAATCAAAACCCCAACTTCTATTTCATGTACTTAGACTTATACAGAAATTAGAAGGTTAAGTAACAACTAGTTAATCACCTAATTTCACAGCTATCTGACGTGGCAATCATTACTTAGCAGCTTATCTATGATACATTCAAGATACATGATACAATTAATACTTGCCCATAAGCTAAAACTCAGCCTGCTTAATACCTTTCCTTAAATTCCACCTCTGTACTACAATATACTTCAGGTCCATGCAAAAAAGTAGCTACCTTTTATGTAGGAAATGGATGATTAAGTCTTTGGTGCTGTAAAAGCAACTTCATTTAAACATAACCACCCCCACCACCAAAAAAAAGAAGAGGAAAAAAAAAGTAACGAAAATAATAAGGGAAAATCCCAAGACACACTTCCTAGGGGGGGAAAAAAAACAACAACAACAAAAAAAAACCCAGCATGTAATTTCTGTCCTTGACGGAATGTATTA
>NC_043705.1:72653031-72773710 GCF_006229205.1 Suricata suricatta | reverse complement strand
CTCTGGAAAACAGTGTGGAGGTTCCTCAAAAAACTATCCATAGAACTCCCTTATGACCCAGCAATAGCACTGCTAGGGATTTACCCAAGGGATACAGAAGTGCTGATGCATAGGAGCACATGTACCCCAATGTTCATAGCAGCAATGTCAACAATAGCCAAAACATGGAAATAGTCTGATTATTTTTAAGACATAGCACACACAGGAGATTGCAAAATCAAGTAAAAGTTGCTGTTTTATAAGACATTTACAGGAGAAATCTCCATTTATAACGGTGTCTCCCTCTCTGTACCAGGAAGAGAGAATGGCCATCTCAAGAAATTCTTCTCAATGGAGAAGTAATGGACTCAGATCTGTGTAACAAGATCTGTGATTTGTCTGATAACATCTCATAACTGGCTCCTCACTTTCAACATCTTCTTTTACCTTTAGCTGGAGATGGAATTTAATTCGGTAGCTTGGGCCACTGAGAGTTATTCAGGTTTCCTAGGTATCTCCTATATATACAGAAGGCACGACTTTGAAGTTTAAGGTTATTTAATGTTTGCTTGTTTTTCTCCTGTTCAACAGTCTTTAATTACAGGGAGGTCTCAACCAAGAACTTAAAAGGTAAAAGGAACATGTTTTCTCTCCCAACAGGAGAGCAATAGGCAAATACAGCCTAACAATAAATGTTCACAGATTTCCTTTGTTAATATGGCATTAAGGTGGCATCTTTCTCCTAAAGGCCTGAGACATTCTTTAGTAAGCAACTAACCATCAACATACTAATTTGAGGAAAAGAGAAGAGAAGGTTACTACTAAGAGCAAAGGAAGTGGGGTTCTGAGCAATTAACATATTGTCCCAGGTGACAATAAACCAAAGAAAAAAACTAGGCGAAGCAGATCAAAACTGAACATTCAGTCCGCTAGAGTCTAAAGCTTTGACCTGTGCATACTGTGTTTCAAATTGTATTTGAGGGGGAGATAAACCTAATGGGCATCAGCTTTAAACAGCAGAAATATAACAATACCCCAAGTCAGTTATTCAATGAATAAAACTTATGAAAACTTGCCCCAGAATTTATGATTCATAAGGAAAGCAGAAAGAGCTTCTTCTAATAAATCTATTCATAAAACAGAAAAAGCAGTAATGAACAGTTCTATTTAATGGATGTCTAGTCATCTTTTCCTTTTGTCAGATACTGTACAAGGCATTTTACCAGGAATACATTAGTGTCCCTATACTAGTGGAACTTTGCAATGGAAGACTGGCATGGCCTTGACCAAGATGGCCTTCCTGTTCCCCTCAGCTTCACTAAACATTTGACCTTTTTTTTTTTTCTGACTACAAGCCTCTGATCACTCTTTCCTTAGAGCATTTATTTTAGAAAGCTTGTAAAGGCAATTTTTTCTATCCCTTTGAAATGTAGATAAATCTTCTCCCAGCTTCTTGCCAGTTTTATAACCAAGGAATATATTTTTCAAAGATCAGGAAGCCATCCCTTTGAAATACAATAATCTAATAAGATAGAGCCCCTGTCTCCCAGTCTCCATGAGAGGATAGGAGCCTTAGATAAACAATAACTAGCAAATACAGAGGGCTTTACCACATTTACCAATGACGCCCCTAACTTCCTTGAGTACCTTCCACTGACTCACCCCAACTAATGGAATCTCTCCCACCTTTTGTCTGAGTGGAGTTGAGTTCAATCTTACCAAAGCAATAAGCTTGAATAAATTCTTCTTTGCCAGTTTAACTCTGCCTAACACATTTTTTCTTTAACAGCCAATGGGTTCAAGAGAAATTGGACAATAAAGAGATTTCCATATTTGTGAAAGATTGAGAATTTAACAATTGTGATAATATGCATGAAATGGTCAGTAAAGAATTAGTCTCAAGTTACAAACTGCATCTGGATCTCTACTTGATGGAAGATATAGTTACAGCCCTCAATTTCTATCCCATGCATCACGTGAGGCCTGCAGGGTTTGTAAACAGAGGTGAATGTCACCCATTTCCCATGGACAATTGTGGATGGTGGGTGGGGAATGGATGGTGAGGAAGAGTCCAGAACAAAACTAACGTTCATAGAAGGCTAGTAAAGAATAAAGAAATAGAGACTATAGGGAGAAAGAAATAAAATGATGGGTTATGAAACAGCAAATAAATTTACTTTAACTAGAGTGCAAAGATCATTTTGGAGAAAATCAAGAAATAACGGTGACTAATTATAGAATTCTATTATTGAAAAAGCTTAAACCCGTTGTCTTGCTCAAAGGGTTCTTTGAAATAAAGTAATTTTTAATAATAATTTTGAAGACTGAAATTTGTATTCTGACAGCCCAAACAACTTGTGTTTTAAACTTAAATTATAGAGCAAGCAATTTCTTTTCTTAATATTAAAAAATAATTAATCATCAAATTAATGAATTATTTAAAAATATTTTCATGTACATTGCACTCATGAAAATATTTTCAGGGTTATATCATGTAATACTTTATTTAAATATGTAAATCTTATTGTAATTGTTATTTTTATTTAACTTACTGTTATTGTTTATTTCTTCATAAAGATTTCCATAAATTTCTTTTTTTAAGTTTTATTAATTTCTATTAAGAGAAGGAAAGCACACGCATGCATGTATATGGGGGAGGGTCAGAAAGAGAGAAGTTGAGAGAGAAAACAGAGCAGACTGCAGCCTCAGCATAGAGCTTGACATGAGGCTCGATCCCATGACTGTGAGATCATGACTTGAGCTGAAATCAAGAGTTGGTTGCTTAACCAACTTATTGAGCCACCCAAGCACCCCGACTTCCATAAATTTCTTAACACCTACAAAAAACAGCATATGTTTTTATTTTCCCCATGATTTCTTCTACAGCTATGATATTAAGCACTTTACTCATTAATCAGCTCCACATTAATAGATTTAGGGACATTTTTTAGGACATGACATTCTCATTTCTTTGCATTTAGAAAATCATGAACAATCATGATTTTCTTCTAACACTTTCTCCTTCTGCCTCTGAAAGTACAGACATAAATTGCATTCATTTTCTTTCTAGGCTTTTTTCCTTTGGAAATCTCATCACTTCAATATTCATCTCTGCAACCATATTAAAGCAAGTGTGAGTTACATCTCTAGCATTTCTAAGGATAAGTGTCTAGATAGGCCCATGATTGTGTAGTAGAGACCCAATGGCAGCTAATAGAAACAAGTCAGAGTAAATTCCTGAGATATGAGTATGAAAATATTGACTACCATGCCATTTATTTATCCAACAAACATTTTGTAAAAACTAGTGTCCCAGATATTGGGATAGATCATGAATATATATTAATAAATAGACATGAGACTCACATTCTAGTAAGAAGAAAGCAAGCAAAACAAAGGGTTGAATATTGTAGCAAACTATCATTTGTCAAAAATTCTGCATGCTGTGTGATTTATGATCTCTTCCAATCATTTGAAACAAAATGCAAAAAAATTAAAGAAGCTTCAGATTTTCTCACCTCTCAGAGCACTGCAGAATCAAGGTAAAAACCAAAGCATAACCATCACAAAGTCCAAATTCTTTCTACATTCCCTTGTACAAAAGAAATTAATCAGAATGCCTCAAGAAGAAGAAAATGATGCTAGCAAAATAATGAAATAGGGGTTCTCAGCCCTTATCCCCTTATCTCTCACAAAAGCACTGATTTGGTGGTCATTCCTGAAAGAAGTGCGACTGTGGGAGCTTTGGAGTCCAGCTAAAACGATGTGATAACCTGGTGGCACCCAAGACCAAGAACTGTGGTTTTAAGAAGGCAGGCCTGCTCCCTGGTAGCAGGCAAGCTCAACACAGACCTGACTGCAACTGTGATATGGAAGCAGCTCTATGACTCAGCTTGAGCTCCACTTGATCATGTCCCAGAGATAGTCTTTTCCACCCAGGTACTGAGCCAGAGCCACATCCACACCATCCAACAAAATGAACAAAACAAAAATGCAAATTACTGAAAGGGAGAAAATACTTGCCAACCATGTATCTCATATAGATTAATATCCAAAGTACATAAGAAACTCCTACAACTTAATAGCAAAAAAATAACCCAATTAAAAATGGGCAAGGGACCTGAAAAAGTATTCTCCAAATAAGAAATACCAATGGCTAGAAGGTACATGAAAAGGTGCTTAGCATCACTAATCATTAAAGGCAATGCAAATGAAAACCACAATAAGGTATCATCTTATAACTGTCAATATAGGTATTATCAGAAAACAAAAGGTAATAAATGCTGGTGAGGATGTGGGGGAAAAAGAACCCTTTTATGTTATTGATGGGAACATAAGTTATTATAGTTATTATGAAAATTTCATATTATGAGTATGAAACTTCCTTAAAAAGTTAAAAATAATACTACCATATGATCCAGCAATCCCACTTTCTGGGTATGTATCCAAAGAAATTGAAATCTGGATCTCAGAATGCACTTTTTTTAAACACTGACTTTAAAAAAATAGCTAAATACTGCACGATTTCATATATGGAATCTAAGTCAAACTCATAGAATGGTTTCTGAGAAACTCAGAAAATGGGGGTTACCAGGGGCTGGGGGCAGTGGTAAAGAGTAGGTGATGATCAAAGGATACGAAGTTCAGTTAGACAAGGTAAGTAAATTCTGGACATCTACTGTGAAACAGTGTGTATGGTTAATAATAATAAATTGTATACTTAATATTTATTAAGCAGATAGATCTTATGCTAGTTTCTCTTATCACAAAGAAAAAAAAAGCAAGAGAAGTGAGATGACATTTTGGGAAGTTATGGATAATTTTACAGAATTGATAGTGGTAATGATTTCGCAGGTGTAGACCAATATATTCCAAACTTATCATGTTGTATACATTATATAGTAACAGCTTTTTGTAGATCTGTCAATAAAGTGGTTTTTAATTTATTCTTTAATTTTTCTATTTTTGAGATAGAAAGAGAGAGAGAGAGAATGAGAAGGGGAGAGGGGCAGAGGGAGAGACAGAGAATCTTAAGAGGGCTCCACGCTCAGCACAGAGCCCAATTGGGGTCTCAATGTCATGATCCTTGGGATCACAACTTGAACCAAAATGAAGAGTCCACGCTCAAATGACTAAGCCACCCAAGGACTCCAATAAAGTGTTTTTTAAAAAAACATAAGAATCCAATTACTAGAGAATGCCAAAAGCAAAACAACAATGATAAAATACATACAACACCACAGAAAGCAAAGAGGAAATGAAATAAGTGTGTGTGTATATATATATATATATATGTATGTATATATATATATGTATATATATGTATATATATATGTATGTATGTATATATGTATGTATGTATATATATATATATATATATCATAGCAAGCCATTCTCCTACCTAACTGGATATCTTCATTTATTTTCTCTGTGCTTCAAAGTGAGTAAGTCACTAAGGAAGTGTTTTAAAACATAGGTGAACAATAATTGACCTGACGTTTGAAAGTAAATGGTGTTTGGGAAAGAGGCAGTTTAGGTATTTTAATCAGACTCCATAATTTGAAGATAAATACATTTTTCAAAGTCAGTTTTGGACAAATGTGTATATGACATCCTCTTTTATTTCTGTACATTTTCTAATAAAATTTAAAGGAAAACAGTGTTATTTTACCTTGAAACTTTATGAGTAAAAAATTTTCAGGAGTAAGATAAAAAAGTTAGTTTTTATAAATGTGACAAATTTTAGGGGGAAAAATCAGAATGGCAGAACTATCACTGTTAAACCTCTGCTGTCATATTTCAGTTCCTCCTCATTTTCTAAAAGTAATAAGAAAAATTGTGAATACTTCCTTTTCTAAGCAGTTTAGAAAAATATTATTTAGCATGGATAACAGTATCATTTATTTAGCATCAATATTAATGATTTGGAATGAGAGTAAAATTACAGTAATGAAATTCATAGCTGATACTAAGTCTTCAGCTGTTAGAACTGCCAAAGAGAGATAAATATATAAAATGACTTGGATTGCTTAAAACTCTCATTTATAAATTGCAATGAGAGTTTTAACAGGCACTTCAACTTTGGGGAACAAGCATTAGATATTTCTAGTGAGGAATGAAACTTTCAATTGGAGAGTAACATTTATGAACCAATATCCCCACTAAAGGAAAATTAGCTCATTTCTCTTGAATCATATTTTTTTGCTTTTATACTGTAAAAGAGAACTGTGATTTACTCTTTTAAATATAAGATACTCATAGGCCAGAATCCTGTTCATGAAACTTCACCACCAAAACCAGCCCAATCCCTTCAAATGTATGACCTTTTAAAAATCATTCCTAAAAAAAATAAAATAAAATAAAAATAATTCCTAATGAGTTGAAATTTAATGAACTCTTCTACAAAGCAATTTAATTTACCCTCTGTTGTATCTGATTCTAGCATCAGTAATGGCAGTGGCACAGGCATCTAAAGGCTGTCCTCATGAGGGTGTTCATCAAGCTATATCGGAAACGCCATAAGAACCATGGCTGCATATGTCTGTGATGCCCTTCAGTTTCAACCAGAGTAACATCATTTATCTCCCTGAGCTATTGAATCAAAAGGTTGATCAGAGATATTAAGGCCAAATAAATTACACCTTGAATAATATGTGGTAGGCATTTAGCAGAGAACATCACAACAAGGAAAATAGTTGAGGAAGACTTAAAGTTTTAATTTTTTTTAAGTAATCTCTACATTCAGTGTGGGGTTCGAACTTATAACTTACGGCGTACAACAATCAAGAGTTACATGCTCCACTGACTGAGTCAGCCAAGGGTCCTGAGGAAGATTTTTTTTTTAAGCCCTTAAATTTATGGTGAAAAGTCTTTTTGGAGGTGAGGACTTAACTTAGAGAAGCTAACACATTAAAGATCAAAAGGTGTATATCATCACCACAACTCCACCATAGTATCAGTTACCATCTACAAAGAGCCACCTAGGACCTCTTATTGGCCATTCCAGTAAGTACTTTATACATGTTACATTATGTAATCTCACTCCCATACATCATATAAAGCAATTATGACCCAGAAGGGATAAATAGGCTAAAGTAGAATAATTAGCAGGTATCAGAGTCCATACACAGTCAATTTCAGAATCACCTTGCCTTCAAACTTGAGGGATCTTTGATCCAGTATAGTACCCACCTATAAAAGGTTAGAATTTAAATAAATATAGAGAAAATGATATTGAGACCAAATCAGAGTAAATTCCGAAGGATTAGTTGGACATAAATTTTCACCACTGTGTTTTGAGGAGTTTAAAATTTTATCAGAACTCCACTTAAATATTTATAGCACATTATATATAATTGGTATATGTTAACTTTATTAAAATGTCTATAAAATTTTTGTTCATTTTTGTTGTTTTCCTGTATTTTCTTTCTTAAGCCATGAATAAAGGAAGACTTTCAATGCTTTTAAGTTCTAGCAAGAGATTTATGATCAGTATCTTCACGTGACTGTTAGAGATAAAATTTCTAACCCCTAAAGTACTATACAGACAAGTTTTCATTGTAGACCTGTGACTTATCAAGGTATATATTTTGTGAGTAATCTACATAATGCCAAAGTAGATAAGATGGTGTTTAAGCAATGGTAACACTCTAAATAGCATATAGTAATTGATACTATAGAGATTTTTATGAGGAACTGTCAGTATTTAGAACAGATAGAAATTAAATTTTCCTTCTGAAAATAAAACCATGGACACTCTTATGAGTATAAAGAAAGCATTCAACATAGAAAATGGGTCTTAAGATCTCTTACATTCTGAAAAACTAGTTGCTTAAGTGACAATTTTCTGGCTACTGGAGATGGACAAAGTTACGGAAGTTGAAATAGAACAGGGTAAGAATGGAGTAGTTTTGTAGTTCTGTAGCTAAGGAAGAGATAGTGCCTTAAAGGGAAATGGAGGAGAAAAATTAGCTTCTTTGCTACCTGTGAAAGAAGAGAGAGGCATATGAGGAGGAAGAAGACAAAATGTTTCTGTAAATGGTGTTCAAAATTTAAAAGAAATGTCCCTCTGGTGTTATCTCCCTGCTGCAAGAATGTTTAAATTCCACATAGCTTGACACCTTTGTCCAATATCAAGAGGAGCTACTTATTTCTGAAATTTCTATTTGTTGCCCAACACATTCCCATCACAAGTGGCCCTGATAACTCTTTTGCAAAGACTGCTTTGAATCTGTAAAATGATCCAATAGGACTAATAGCCAATTTCATTTCAAAATTGTAAAAAGGTCAAAATAAAGCGCAGCATTACAGGAGACTAAAGTCTCCCACAGAATGCATAAAGCACAAAATTTGAAAGTCTCATATGTTTGACATAAATTCCAATAAAAAGGTAAAATGATGCAATAAAATCCACTATCCAATGGTAATGTAAAATAATAAGAAATAGGGATAACAATTCTAGTTTCAGTGAGTCTTTTATTGCAGGCAAATACTGCAATAAATCAAACTGCTGATGGGGCTAATAAAGAAAATAAAATTATCAGAAAGCACAGTAACAAGTGGTCTTAATCATCCAGAGCTGCCATTACAAAATACCATAGATTAGGTGGCTGAAACAACAGACATTTATTTTCTCACAGTTCTGGAGGCTGGAAAGCCCAAGACCAAGATCCTGCAGAGTTGGTTTTCTGGTGAGAGCTCTCTACCTGACTTGTAGAGCACTGACTTCCTGCTGTGTCCGCAAGGCCTTTCCAGGGTGCATGCACGCGGAGGGAGCAAGGTCTCCTCTCTCTCCCTCTTCTAAGGGCCCTACTCCCATCATGGAGCCCCCACCTCCATGGCCTCACTTAAACCTAGTCATCTCCCAAGGCCTCACCTCTAAAAACCATCATATTAAATATGAAAGCTTCAAAATATGAATTTGGGGGGCAAACACATCCAGTCCCTAACAGAAAGTAACTTCTTCATCTACAATTGTGTATTCCTGGGATCCGTTGCAGAATAAATAAATTAAAATTGCTGCTGCTAGAGTCTGGGACCATGGAATTTTAATCAGTTCTCCTACGTTTTTCTTATGCATATTGAATCATAGTTTGGAGAAGAGAAATAAAAAACTACCAAATGCTATGGAAGGAACTTTATTTTTTATGCATAAACTACTGGCATTATTAAAAAAAAAAAAAAAGCAAAGTGTCATTATACCAATTGCTGACCTCTTTTCCAGAGAGTGTGAATGGCTGGTTATCATACTGACTGTTCTAAGAATACCTAGTAAATGAGAGAAGCAGTCAAAATTAAGAACTTTATTGGATATACAGTATGCTTTATATTTTCAGAGAAATTTGTTTCAATGGTCTCTAGCTTCAATGAGACCGCATAGATATGGGGAACCATTTATAACCTATACAAACAATGAAATTCCTGCACTGAATGAACTAAATGAAATATAAGATCTTCTATGTAACATAATTTGGGGTGAGTACTTTCCATTATTACAAGAGAGATCATATCACAATGAAAAAAATCGCATTATCTTGACTGGTCAGGATGATTCTATGTTTTTATTAATTTTAATACTCTGCAAAACTTTAGCAAAAACAATTGAACTTCAGAAAGTATTTAAATTGCCTAGATAATGGATTGCATGCCAGAATAGGAGGGCATGCCCAAATAAACTGTGCTTTCAAAAGGATGAAAATGTTGTCAGTTTAAATGAGACACACCCAAGAAGGCAAATTCAAGGCAAGCAAAAGGGATTGAGAGAGGTGAGGATGGAAAAAGGAAAATCATTTGATCTTGCTGGTGAAAGGTTTTAGGAATGAGAATATTGCAGACTTGGTGTTCAATGCAATGGAAAATTGATGAAGGGCTTCGGGTAGGCAAAGACAGGTCAGTGTGACAGATAAAGAAGCCAGCTCTGACAGTAATAGCCAGATGGATGAAAAGTACTCAATCCTAGAAATGGGAAATCAAGTGAAAATGAGGTACTAGCAGCCAAGCTGAAGATAATCAAGTCTATTTTACAGTGAGAAAAAAATATAAAGAGGAAAGGACAGGAACAGGCCAGAAAGTAGAAAGCACTTATAATGTTTCCTTGGAGAACTGGCAAAAAGGAAGTGATCAAAAGTTATTTCTTGAATGAACTAATTAATGATTTATTGAGTGACAATATATTTAATTCAGTGAACATATATCTAGTACACACTATGCATCAAGTGAGTTTGTTGTTGGAGAAAATAGCAAAATGGTGTCAAAGCTTTCCTATTTGCCACATTAGAGAGATGATGATATTGCCAACTGTGAATAGAAATGTACATTTAATCTTCGAGCACTGAAATGTGGTTTTACTTTGACTTAATCCTAATGTCATCAACTTCTTGGAAAATATTTATTGTTGACTGCCAAAAAGAAGGCATTTTCAAGTGCAATTTCAAACCTTTCAAGCTTGCTAGCAAATTGAATGTTAGAGTCAATAGAATTTGCATTTATGAAGATTCATATGCATAGAAGTGAATTTTTCAGAATGTTTCTATCTTTCTCAACCCCTGGAAAATGAGAAAAATGAGACATTAAACTGAGTCTTGCAGCTTACCTCCTCTGTCATTTATGACACCTGATTCTGTATCTTGCAAAATTAGAGTATAATGTCAGAAAGCATTTGGTTGATGGTTGAAGAAAATATTAAATGATGCTGTTATTCACATACAAATGTCAGCACTGAATAATACAGCAATGCTTTGCTTCTAGATTTGTGTGTTCCCTACCCAACAGCTTTATGAACCAGGAAAAAAAGAAGGAATGAAAGATTTGTTGCATTGAATTTCAGGCATTGTTTAGGGCCTGTTTGCAGTAAGGGTGCCTTCTCCCTCAAAATAGCATCAAGTATTTTCAGATCTCAAATTCAAGAGAAAGTGAGTCCCTTGGAAAATATTTGAATTATCTGTGTAAAAACAGCTATTTATAGTCCATAGGATTAGAAAAAACATCACTCTCTCCAACAGTGCATTTTCCACTTTCCTAGCTGAAATGACAATCTTTTATAATGGTACCCCATATTAGACCCTGTCAAAACTGACAGGTAACAGCTTCAGTGACAAGGTATAAGTCCACTGAATTCTGACATAGGTCTGGGGCAAATGATGAGAAATTTTTTCAAACAATGTTGCATCAATACTAAAATGCACTTTTAAAAAATGCTTTGAAATCTCTGAAAGCTGAATTGGAAGGATTTTTACTTACTTGGTCATTCACAAAATACAGTTTGCCTTAGGTGTGTGAAATATACTAAGCCTAACTGTAATACCCAGCAGTAAGTCTCCAACATAGCTTGGAATCTGTGACCCAAAGAAGAACTTAAAATAGAGTATAACAAAGGTAAGGACATTCTTGCAAGACCCATGAAGTTATTATTTAGGATGTGTTAACCACATGATCAGTGGCACAATCTCTACTCGGTGAGCTCCTTGCTTGACCAGTAACTTGTTTAAGTGTATACTTTCACATTCACTTGGATGCAAACTTTAATTCCCAGGAAACAAGTATAGCTACTCAGGCAATTAAACAGTTTGTTTCGTTTAATGTTTGGGGGAAAAAAATAAATGCCTGACAGTGTAAAGGTAGCAACTTTAATTACCATTTCTAGAGCCACTGTAAATCACTTGTGTGACCATTCTATCTTAATTATAGAGCAGAATGAAAATGCTCCCATTGCCCAAGACAGAATGCATGCCATAGAACCTGCCCGAGGTGGAGATGAAATACTGAATATCCACCTGAATGGATAAAACACAGGCTTGGGAGTCCAGAAATGATTTCTGCTTAATCTCTTCATCATTTCCTCACATGATGAACCCTCCCTTGGTTGTAAATGGAAATGATTATATTTTCAGTCTCTGTGAGATAATATGCAAATAAAAAAATCTAAATGTGTACCAGTTTTACTCCATGGAAAGCAGAGAGTATTTCAATACAAATAAAAGGAGAGGAAAACAGTATGATAAATAGATCAGAATTACTACTTACTAGGATAAATAGAAATTTGATTGAATTCTTAAGCTACAACTTGTGTCAAATGAATTTGTGTTAAGCAAGAAATATTTGTGATCTTCAAGGCTTAATTTCCTACCAGTTTTGGGGAGGATTGTGGTTTTCATTAGGTTCCTACTAAAAAATCCCGACTTTGCCACCTAGTGCATTTGGTGAGCTGTTCACAGACCCATAGAGCAGGTGGCCACCAGATGCAGCACACCTCTAGGAAATAGAATCAGTGCTTGGCAAATTTGTTTAGGCAGGTGGTCTATGCATCCAGGTGATCTCCTAAGCAAGTTTCACTGTGTTTTCAATATCAGAAGATAGAGGCAGAGAAATCACAGGGAACATATTCGATATAGCTGTATTTCAGGGGACAGAAAGTAGGATTCCTACAAAAAAGAACTTAGAGATCTACAAGGAGAGCCAGCGTAGCCATGGGTGAGGCTCCCTGGAACAGGGATGGAGAGACCTGGGTGTGGATTCTGGCTCTGTGGCCACAGCCCCATCACACACTCCCAAAGCATCTGTTCTCTATTGCCTCAGAATTGGAGAGAACTCCAGTAATTACTTAGTTCAACTTTCTCATTTTCAAGATGGAGAAACAGATTCAGAGGGAATGAAAGACATATAAACAGGCAAAAATTCAGTCTAGAATTCTGCCATTATACCACACTACCCCTTCTCATCTGAAAAGTAAATTAATAAGCAGAATTACTATGGATCAGTAGGTGATCTCTACCAGCTCCTCCAACTCTAAAATTGCCTATTTCATATTAAAACATAGTGAACTCTTGAGAAGTTTTAAGCATTTACATAGGAAATAATTTTAAGCTAGCTAAACCAACAGACTTAAAGTAGAAAAGCTGAATGCAAACCAAAAATAGAAGAGAAAGTAACATGTGCTTTAATCATCTCAGATCTCACTGTCAATCTTTAACACTTCTTCTCAAGCATTTACATTCAAGATGATATTTTTCATTATTTACTATCTCCATTTGCAAAAGATATTCAGTTTAAAACTTCCAGAAACTGCAATAAAATCACATTAAGCTAAGTAATAAAATGCCATTATTAGAGTGACAAGAATCTGCACTACCTGAAGTTATAATGCCTGCTCCCCTACCAACGGGGATGTTGTGAGGATTAATGAGATATTTAGAAAGCATTTTATGCATATGGAGAAAAGAGCCTCATAAATGCAAAGGAGAAATAACAGTAGTTTATCTCTCCCATCAACGGAGGAAAGCCTGTCTAAACAGATGGACCTGGAATGGTATCTTGAAATTGAGAAAACACTACCTGTGTTAAAGAAGCCTTAGGAGAAACGGCTTCTTGAGGAAAAAAAAATTACCTCTGAAACTATATAGGTTTTTTTTTTCTTTAATTATCTCCCTGGGAACCGTCCTGGCTTGCCTGAGACTGAGCTGTTTATTGCGAGGCAGGATTTGCAGGACAATAACGGGACAGTTCCAGGGTCACCAGGACCCTGTTTGTAGGCGTTTTATTTCAAACAGTTTCCATTTTTCCTATGGCACTGACAACCTCAGCCGCTAACATTGTAAGTCAAATCTTGGATTACCTAATCAACTAGGACGAAGACATGTTTCAGGGAATGTTCAGACAAAGAATTGAATGAACAGAAAGAAACAAGCTTGATCCTCATTCACCAAGGGCACCGGAGCTTTGGAGACATTCAGGTGGATAAGGGGAATGGTAGTGACACTTCAGTGCAAACCCACCGCCTACTGTCACTGCTAATGCTTCACCCTGCTAGCCACTTCTGTTCTATGTAGTAAAGTCATAGAACAAACGCCCACAGTACAGCCACAGTGCTGTGACTGAGCCTCTGACAATGGAGGAGAACTTCCAAAAGTTTGCAACTCCTAAATGTTGGTCATGGATTGCCTGATTGCAAAGGACCTCCATCTTTTGAAGATGGGCCTAGAAAGAGCATTTTTCCAAATGTGTCTTATTTTTTGAACACCAGTCTCAATATTTTGGAAATGCCAAGTTGCTTTTATTTCTATCATGGATCTCTCCTTGAACTCTTTCTTTCCTTTTATTTTTGTTCTTTTTCTTTCTATCAAACTTTAATGTGTAAAAGCTTAACAAAAACCTATGGCCTGTAAGACGGAAATGAAGTATTTTGTTGCAAACCGTATTTTAAAACACTAAATTTTCAGGGCACCTGGGTGACCCAGTCAGTTAAGTGCCTGACTTCAGCTCAGGTCATGAGCTCATGAGTTCAAGCCCCACATTGGGCTCTGTGCAGATGGTTCAGCACGTGGAGCCCGCTTCAAATTCTGTGCCTCCTCTCTCTGTGCCTCCCCCTCTCATGCTCTGTCTCTGTCTCTCAAAAATAAATATTTAAAAAATAAAAATAAAATAAAAAATAAATTAAACACTGAATTTTCTTGCCATTACAAAGTATATAATTCTGCGGGCGCCTGGGTGGCTCAGTTGATTAAGTGGCCGACTTCCGCTCAGGTCATGATCTCACCATTTGTGAGTTGGAGCCCCATGTCGGGCTCTATGCTGACAGCTCAGAGCCTGGAGCCTGCTCAGATTCTGTATCTCCCTCTCTCTCTGCCCATCCCCCACTCATGCTGTGTTTCTGTCTCAATAATAAACATAAACAAAATTTTTTAAAGTGTATAATTCTGGGTATTAGGGACAGGATCAAAGATGGGCTTTGCAAAAGCCAAAGTCATACAACTTAAAATTACTGTTGCAGCCTGGGTTAATAATTTCTTTTCCTTTATTTCCTGTTTTCAATATACTAGAATGTCAAAAAATGAAATGATCTCAGGCATTCTTACCATCTGGCAGATGCTGGAACCACAACGAAAATAAACAATGTACACAATGTGTATCTATCCTTTATACTGCCGCCAACATTCTTCTTACTCTGACACTGTAAAGAAAATACACTTTCTTTTGTCTCTTTTATGCATCTTTACTTGTCAGGTCAATTTGATAAATCACACATTATCAGACAGAGAGGGGAAATTAACTTCAGAGCTATATTCCACAATGACATTGTTCTGTACCAGTTGATCATACACAGAGAAAAAAAAGAGAGGCATTCACCCAGCTACCTGTTCTTCAGTTTAGCATACTAATTGTCTAAATGGAGTCGTACTTGCTATGGCTGCTTTTCTGCCTCCAGCCTCTCCTGGATTAATGCCTATTTGCCTACACTGCTATTTTTCATTCTGTAGTATAGCTTGAAAAGCAAACACCATCTAAAAATCATCAAATCAGGTCACATGTGAAAGATATTCCCATATATATCCTACACCTCTTTCCAAATTTAGATTGAGATTCTCGGACCCCTGTGTTTGGTAACTTGGTAGTCTTCCTGATTATACAATCATATGGAAACTGGCCATTATATAGAGCCAGAGATTAAAATTAGACCTGGATACCTAAGAACAGGAACCCTTTTTGAAAACTGATGGAGTACTCCCATATTTTAATCATGAAAATCATGAAAGAAAAACATGTAGGATATTTATTTTCAAAATATGAACAAACATAGATTTCTGTGGAGTGAGAATTTCCTAAATAAATAATAACAGTGCTTCCATTTTAGACATCAAAGGTATCAAAGACAAGGTAAGTTTAGCTGTTACTGTTTTTAATTCTGTGTCCATAAAAGTTTCATACAAATAACAAGTCCTTTGAGTACCTACTGTTTTCAGGGGACAAAGGCTTAAGGAAGATATGAGTTTGAGAAGCAGACAGCGGAGAGGAAACATAATGGGAGAATATTAGCCACCAGAAGAGTCCTAATTCCTGCCAAAATAGAGTGGATAAGGAAAATGGGACAAAGATAGTATGGGGTTTGAAAAGAGAATGGATTTTATAGGGGGAGAATGGAGAAAATCTTCCTGCAAGGAGTCTCATTGGACATGGAATTTGAAAGGTGAAGAGAATTTTGATATGCGGTTTTGGGGTCATTTCTTCCTGCTTTTCTTTATTATAGACACTAACAAGAAAATGACATTTTACCATCCATCCTGAACGGTAACCATGATGAAGTAATGAACATGTCCTCTTGAATATTTTTATCTATACAACATATGTTCATTAATTAGGTGAGGTAGCTGGTTAAGATTCCCTGGGGTCAAATTCCGGATTTTTCACTTAATAGACGTGCAGCCTGGGCATGTTACTTCTGTGTTTTGGTTCTCAGCTCCTGCAGCTAAAAAAATTAGTATGATTTTAGTTTCTACCTCACAGGGCTACTATGAAGATTATGCGAAATAAACCAAAAGCTTAGGGAAAGCTTGGCACATAGTAAGTAATTTGTACAGGTCAGTTATTCTGAACTGTTGCAGAAATAGCAACAAGAACAAAAACCACAGACATGGGGAGTTTAAACTGGGCTTCCACATGGGGGTGAGTTTGAATACAGGGCAGGAAAATCCTAGGGCTATGGAGGACCATCAGCCTGGACACATGGTGTGAGTCATACTGTAAAATACAGCACATGCCAGAGTGGGGAGTTCGTTTTCAAGATTTGGAAGGGGCAAACCAGGAATGTAAATTGTTTCATGGAAGCAAGTGGGAAAGCCACAGGATAATTACAGGAGCCTAGCTTCAAAATCATAACAGCCCTGTTACAAGAGAAGACCAGTCGGGCTCCAGTGGAGATTTACATTTATATCACTTTGCAACTGACTACAAAAGGGGACCAAGGGGATGGAGGATTCAAAGAGAAATTCAAGTTTCATTAAGTCGTAGAGCTGAGAATGAAGGCACCCTAAGCGGCAACAAGAAAGCCAAAGAGAGAAGATACCAGAGTTGTTAAGGGAAGGGGTGAAGAGGCACAGTTCCAAAATCACAATTCTCCTTCTACAATATACCTTAAGCCTATTTATTTATGCAGAATGTTGAAGGAAAGGGAAGTTGAGGTCATTTAAAGGAGTCATTCACACACAGTGATGGCAAAAATATTGCCAAGCATAAAGAAAATAAATTATGGAATTAAAAATTCCATTTAAAAAATATAACAGATAGCAAATGCAATACATTTATAATAGTTTAACTTAATTTGATTATAGATAGCTATATAAATCAAACTAATCTTAACAAGGTCTTATAAACATGAATTTCAATCATTGTCCCTGTTCTTATCAATGTCAGAGAATTTCAAGAGAATCAGAGTAATGAGCCTGGACACATGGCTTTCAATTCCTCATAGAGAAGAACCTATAGAAACTAAATATTTCAGTTCATTTCAAATCATGTACTTCAGATTTTTCCTCTCTTGGTTGCTGGGGATTTGCTACTGAGGTTTTAATTCTCAAAGCTAATGTGATGTTCTTTATACATTGATTTTCCTCTGTTCTTCTTTCCCTCTACCCTAGGACTTTCACAATAGGCATGTCAATCAAGCTACACAAACAATTCTAATTTAAGAAGCAAATGTATCACATTAAGGTTAGCAGGCAAGTCACAGAATTGAATAAACACCCAGAGAACAGGCCCAGGAAATAAGTGGGAACAAAGAAGGGTGGTGACTAGGCAGCAGAAAATACCCCAATTCTTACCAAAGGACAAGTCAGACTAGGATCCTGCCCCAGCACCACTGTCATGGGAACTCTGCTTCTGCCAAACTTTGCATGGCTCTACATCAACCCCACCAAGATCCCAGGTCTTCAACAAAGGTGTGAGGTGACAGGAGGGACACCTGTCTCACTACACCTCCTAGCACCAAATAAGAGGTTGGACTTCTATTTTGCCATTTGGTTCTCCTGGGCTAATCTCCATGTTAAAATGTTCGTTCTGAACCTTTCTTCAATATCTAAGTAAGCATCCACTTCTTTCCTAGCTAAAAAAAACAGTTTAGAGATTTGTGACTGACAATACAGAGCAAGTTAGAGACATACTGTGTACAATTAGTCTCTAAACTCCAGAAAGGTCAGTTTGGTTTGCCTGTCTTGCCTGGCATTTAGTAGATATTTTATATTGGATATTATTTGTGTGTGTGTGTGTGTGTGTGTAGACAAAAATGTATATACAGATATAAATATCAATATATAATTTGATCAACTACTTACTCCAGTCATTTCAAGCAGAAAAGCTTAGCATGACATGATTAAATAGCAAATTCTTAGTTTTAGTATTTATAATGTAAGATTAATTAGGCATGTACTAAAGTAAGCAAAATAATTCTTTTGATTAAACAAGGAAGAATCATTGAAGTATTACTTAGTTCCAAATTAATTCTATTCTACACTTAAAGTGCATAAATTCTACATAAATTCCCACCATTGCTGAAAAGATGGGGATGGCATTCAATCTTAGGCACCTGCAGCAGGCATATCTCATCAAGTGGACAGCAGGGAAAAGTTTCAACCCATTAGGTTGTAACTTTGCAGAGATCTTCAGAGTATTTATAAGAAAAGCATTAGTAGAGACAAAGTAATTACAAGACTTCCCAATTATATATAAAGAGTACTTGTTTATACCACCACCTAACAGTTAAGGAAAATAATAACAAAGATATGATGGCCTAAAATGGGAAAACACTAGTGTAGACAGAATTAAGCTGGTTTCTTCAGAGTACAACATTCTATAGACTTTAACATGCTAATGTGAATTACAGACAGCCTGAGCTAAAACAAAATAGCTTATAGTTTCCAAACCTACAGAGGGATCCTGATGTTCTATTGAACAAAGTTGCAAAGTGTTGCCCTATACTTTGAAGTGAAAAGTTTGGGAAGTTGCAGACATTCAGAACTGTACGCAATTAGTATGTCCACTTTCATAAAAGAAATTTCATATTTCAGAATAAGCTGTAGCAGGATTAAAGACATAAAAAAAAAAAGAAACGTTCAGGACCAGACGATAACAGAAGAGTCTTCATACTATCTGTACAGAATGAGGACATACACTAATATGAAGTTCTCTAGTAAATAAGAATTAAAAGACAAAAAGCATACCAGGCAAAAATCTATACATATGGCTTGATCTCAGTGTTTATATAAATATTTTTCCTGCAGAGTAAACAAAAAGTGGATGAATCTATAATAGTGTATCTTTGACTTTTTTTTTTAAGTGGGGATGTAGCTCAGTGGTAGAGCACATGCTTTGCATGTATGAAGTCCCAGGTTCAAACTCTGACACCTTGACTTTATAGAAACTCCAATTCACTGGGGCACCTGGGCAGCTCAGTCAGGTAAGCATCTGACTCTTGATCTTGGCTCAAGTTATGATTTCAAAGTTCATGAGTGTGTGTCCCTTATAGTGCTCTGTGCTGACAGCATGGAGCCTGCTTATGATTCTCTACCTTCTTCCCCAACTTGTGTGTACACTCTCACTTGCTCTCTGTCTCTTTCTCTCTCTCTCAAAATAAATAAACTAAAAAAATAATAATAATAAATTGAGATAGCCCCTCTGCCTTGGCCTCATTTGACCACAACTGAGTGCATCAACAAATATTAAAATGACCATGAATTTCTGTGTGTGAGAGGACAGACCAGCTAAGAGCCACCAATCATGGGAGGACATTTAGGTTAACCCTTTTGTTTTTAGATAAATAACATGTTATAGCGTCAATTAAAATGCAAAGAAAAAAAATCACCCAAGCGAATTTTGAATAATCAAAATGAAAATCCAAAGGCTTTGGGCAAAAGTTTTTATATTTTAACAACAAGAAGGATTTTTTTTAAACAATGTAAATATTACTGGTTTAATCAAAATTTGTGAAATATGAGTCAATTTTATCTTTCATTTTAACATGAAACAGAAATGTCTTGGTATGTGTCTGAGCCTATTTTATTATTTACTGTGACAGTAATTCCTCAAAAAGAAGAGTATGTTTTAATTCCTTTCTAGCATACAGAATGTATTTTGATCAAGAAAGTTCAACTGGTATCTAAAGATTATAAAATTATGTTACCATTAAAAATAAGACCACCTTCTGGGGTGCCTAGATGACTCAGTCAGTTATGCATCTGACTTCAGCTCAGGTCATGATCTCGTAGTTCGTAGGCTCAGTCCCTACGTTGGGCTCTGTCCTGAGTACTATGAGCCCGGAACCTGCTTCAGATTCTGTGTCTCCCCCTCTCTCTTTGCTCCTCCCCTACTTGTGCTCTGTCTCTCAGAAATAAACAAATGTTTAAAAAATTTTTAAAGAAAATAAGGCCACCTTATTTTATATACATTTTTTTCTACATAGTTCTTCAGCCATGATAAGAAAAGGAAAACCAGTATAGCAATGAAGAAAACAAATTTCAAACAGCAGGAATGTAAAAGGATTTGATAAAGAAATCTAAGTTTAAGTAACATAAAGAATTTGGCCATAATTAGATTAACTAAACGGGAAAAATATGGCATAGAGAATTTTTCTAACAGTATTTATTTTAAAAGTTTAACCAATGACTAAACCCAAAGGACTTTTATCTGTGAAAGGGCGTGATTGCAAATATAGTCATTTTTATAACTACAGAGTATGAAAGATATGAAAAGGAAATTAAATTTTCAATAAAGCAATTGCCAACCACTTTGCCATTTAAAATACAATGAACTAGCAGATGCATAAAAAGTTTTTATTTCATATTTGACCTTCAGGACTCATATTATCTGTTGATAAGATACTACATATGAAACTGAACAACACTGGTAATAATTGCTATAAATCAAAGTTGATGACTATGCAATGCGGTCAGTTCTATTGGTTTTGTTGACCACATTATTAATGTTTTTACTTGTACACTGAACACTTTACAATATATTACATTTTAAACAGATAATAAAAATACTAGTAATAAACACATAGTAATCTAAGTTATAAAATCAACATATTTAGAAAAAAAATAACATTGAAATTCTAATTTTATTATAGTGCCTTGTCTTGCCTCTCAGTATTAGGAACCTGAGTAGTATTCCAAGTTGAAGGAAATTACCACTACTTCAATGGAACAACTCTCATCATTAAAATCTGTACAATATTTTATGGCAGAGCATTTTCTAAATTATTTAACTAGCACATCTAGGTATCATTTCCTAAGGGCCAGAGGTTTTATATTTGCATCTTATTTGATATTTGTAACAACCCTCTAAAAAAGACATTTTATTCCTAATTCATAATGAAAAAAACTAAACACAAAGTTTATAAAAGTCACACAGCTAACAGGCGGCAATCTCAGAAACTGACCTGGGTAATCAAGGTCAGGACTAACTTTTTAAGCCTTATGCTTTGTTACTTTTCAAAGTTCAGAATAAGTTCATAATCCATTCATGGTTTTAGGATTTTTAACTCAACTTAATCTTATTTCTAAAGACAATTCACTTGTACAAAATGTACCATCACTTTTAAATTAGGAGGGTATATATTAAATCTTGAAATGCATATCACAGTCAATATTTTAAGACTGATCATACAAAGTCTGTTTATCATTATGAAATATGTATGTGAATTAGAAATCTGAACTCATGTCAACAGATTCCTAATTCAGAGGGAGTGTCGAGGCTGAACCATATAAATATTGAGTGACCTTCATCAAGTTGTGTAATACCATAAAACTCATCTATAAATGGATATTTTAAAAACATAAGTTATACAGGTAAGATTATGCTACTGAAACAATAAATACATGGTTGAATCAGTTTTTGTTTTCAAATTATCTATAGATCAGCTAGTATCAATACCAAACATATTCTTCAGTTTTGGCTCATTCAAGTCCAGATCATTAATCTGGCAACTATAAGAAACAGGTACTTTCATTTCATCAGCTTTTATTTTCCCTGAGACAATGACTGGCATCTCGAAGGGATACTTTTATTTCCTCATCATTTCCATAATGCTCTTGTCCTTCCTTGTCCTCCAGGGGGAATTGCAGAAACATAGGCTGGCCTAAGAAAGTTAGGGCCAATCCATGGAGGAATGAAATCAAGCCAGAGAGATAAGAAAAGACAGTGACTGTTCAGTTCATACCTAAGGAGGATGGAGAAAACCAGTTTTAAAGCAAAAGTTTGAGAGAGAGAGAGCACGAGTGAGTGAGCAGGGCAGGGTCAGAGAGAGAGGGAGACAGAATGTGAAGCAGGTTCCAGGCTCTGAGCTTTCCACACAGAGCCCGATGTGGGGCTCGAACTCACGAACCACAAGATGATCATGACCTGAGCCAAGGTCAGATGCTTAACCGACTGAGCCACCCAGGTGCGTCTCACAGAGACTTTAAAAGAGAGCTGCTGACAAATCCACAATGGACCCTCCTAACTTCCATGGTAGAAGTAGAATGCTTTAAGGTTTTCTTTGTGTCCATTGGCCTCTTTCTGAGACATGCTTAGGAACCTAGAGGTGGGATAGTACTATATACTGGGCACTGGTGTTTCCAGGCTTTGTTGACTCATACTTTCAGACACTGTGAAATGCTGTAATTGGCAACTTGTCAAATCAAAACAGACTTGAACACTTGACCTGCTTCTTTTACCTAAGTAGTCCAAACAGGTTAGAAGCTGTAGGCACAGATCAAAGTCCTGCAAGTTATATTCAGGACAGAGTAGGAGAACACATGATAATGACGTACACTGGTTTAAAGAAGAAGGAAAAAGAAGCAGAGAGACTAGAAAGAAAGGAGAAGAGTGCTGTATGCTAAGCTCTAATATGATATTTACATGGAAATTTATAAACCAGAAGATAACATTTTGGTGGACATAAGAGAACATAAATTTTGTATTTTTGTAGTAGTGTATTATGAATTGTCTGATCAGATATGAGAAATCTAAGATTTATGTCTTAAAAAGTATTTCTGGAACCATTAGAGTCATAATAATGGTACTTTTCTCTTTGCTGGAAACATGCTCCTTTAAGTTTCCTGCCATTTGGCTTTTCTACCTCTATCTGTGCTTAAGTCAAAATTGTCATCATTGCAACTCTTGCATTAAAGTCAGACATTCTACTATCCAAGCCGGATGCCTATCCAAATCTATAGCCTAAACTTCTTAATTTTATTCATTAATTTACATATTAAAGTTTTTAGGTACTGAATTTAATGGGCATGATGACTGACATGGGAGATTCATCTCTCTCCATTCATATTTCCACTGTTGTAATTCATTACCTAATCGTTTTTCAATTAAATCTTAGCTGTAACAGCTGTGTTCTGCCTGATTCTTATTATGCCCTTTCAATCGTGTCTCTAGAATGGGTTTTATAACACACAAACCTGATTATGTCGAGCCCCTGACATAACTCAAACTTTTAAACATGACGTAGACAACCTATCATGATATATTCTCTGCTTACCTTTGCAGTCTCCTCTCTTGCTACTCTTCAATTACATCCAACCTTCATTCCCAGATCTAATTACATTCCAGAACATGAACTGATCTTTCTCAACATTGAACTAAAGTTCACCCTGCCTTCTCTCTTCCTTATATCTCCATCCATCACATTTTATATTTTCAGACTCATTTCAAGTGGCCCCTCCTCTGAAAAGGTACTCCATGTTGTCTATAAACAATCACTCCCAGAAAGGCTCATATAGAAACCCCTTCAATAAGTTTTCATAAACATCTATGTACACCTTTACCCTAAATTTTGTCACATAGTATAATTATTCTGTTTATTGTCTGTCTCCACTCACATATTAAGCTAAAAACTTTTGGTGGCTAGGTATGTATCTTAGTTATGTTTGCCATATATAGTAAATCTTTCAAAAATTTTAATGAAGGAACACATGGAAGAGTATCTCATCTGGATAAATATCAAACATCTGAAAAGTTGACAGTATGAAAATTATATCTGACAAGGTAAAAAGGGAAAGTAAAAAAGATCTTGAAAGTTCTCATCACAAAAAAGAAATGGTAATTACATGAAGTTATAGAGGTGTTAGCAAGCACTTCAGGAATGAACATACTGCAATATATAAATTTACCAAATGAACACATTGTACACCTTAAACTCATAAATTGTTATATGTCAATTATATCTCAATTTCAAAAAAAATACTAAATAAAGTATGCTACCTTTCTGGGCATAACATAAATATATAAGTAAGTTCCATTGGGGAACAAGTATTAAGAGAACCTTTTGTGAAAGACAACTTGGCGTCTTCTAGTATATGACGGCAAAATGGCTAATCTAGGCAAAGTCAGCATGTGAAAGTACACAGAGAGTTAGGAAATTCTCTGAAACAAAGTCCTAAGTGGGAGTCACGACTAATCACACCTAATAAAGCAAGACAAATGTGTCTGAAGAAGTAGATGAGGCTGCATAAAAAGCTCTGTGGAAATCTTATGTATGAAAGAGATAACCTCAAAAAATAAGAGATACGCCTAATTTTTGGTAAAACTCCTTAACATAGTGGATGAGTGTTTGCATGTGTCTGTTTCCAGAGCTTCAATCCATATTCATTGAACATTTAGTGAACATAACTGGAAATATATACTCCAAAGGTATGTATCACTTTAAAGGTTAACAAGTGCTTTAACTAACTTTATGAGAATGTGTATTAATTAGCATAATGTATATTAGTAATGGGGTTTTATTGGTAATATTAGTTTTTTGAGGTTTATTGAGAAAAAGATCTGTTCTAGAAAAAAGAAATGGGTGAGAGTTCTTCACTAGATAATGTATACAAAAAATCTGTTAAGTATATATACATATATATTTACATTGACATTAAAAGGTTTAATGTGCATACATGCAGATATAGACACACACACACACACACACACACACACACACACAGTATATAGATTTTATTAGCTTTTGCCTAATGTACTTTTTCTGTTCCAGGATCCCATCCATCCAAGATATTGTATTGCATTCAGTTGTCATGTATCCTTAAGCTCTTTTGTGCCATGACATTTCCTACGTTTTTATTTGGATTTGATGATTTTTGACAGGTTTAATTCCTGGATCAGTCCTTTCAATTATGTCTATATGATGTTTTCTCATGATTAAAGTTATGAATTTCAGGATAGAAGACCACACATCTGAAGTGCCACTTTCAACACATATCTAGGACAGATGCTATGAGTATATTTATCATTAATGATATTAACCTTGATACCTGGCTAAATTCGTGTTTTCTAGGTTTTTCCACTTTTCCCCTTTCTATAGTATACTGTTTGGAAACAAGTTACTAAATATACTCCCAAATAAGGAGTTTAAAGTTATGCTCCATCATCTTTGAAAAAGGAATATATCTACATAAATTATTTGTAATTATTGTGTATGAGAAACATGTTTCTTCTTTCTCATCTGTTTATGTAATATAATCAATTATTTACATCACTATGGACTCATGCATACTTATTATATAATTTGAATTATAATCTTGCCACCTTACGTTGTTGTTACTCAAATTATTCAAGTTTTAGCCACTGGGACTTCTTCCTGTCCATTCCTCCATCTCTTTAACATTCCACACTGTTTTTTTGAGCACTTCCTTATTTTCTAAATATAAAAAGTTGCTCCAGGCTTATTTTATGTATTTCCTGCCCAAGTCTTAGAACAAGCCATTTTATCTACAGAACATTGCTTTCTTTTATTAGAGAATAACACTAGAAACAAAGATCTGATCAACAAATAGTCTCACAGCCACTGGAGGATCATTGTTTTTAGACCCACTAAAAGTGGACAAAGCTAGGAAATATGTGTATATATATAGATATAGATATGAATATATCTATATATATACACATATCTCAGCCCATAGAAAATGGACATGCTTGTAATTTATGTGTCTACCTATCAGTATTAAAGTTAAATTAAACATTAGTTCATACTAGTGTCTTCCATGTTAACTCAGCACCACGTAAGTCATTTTACCCTTCTGCCTCGCTTACTTGAAATCTCTCTGACAGTGTGAGAAACATAGTTACCACAATTTACCATTCATTCACTTAATCCTTGAATTTTTAAATGCACCTATAACCTTACACTAAATCACAGGATTGTTATCTGAGTCTGTACAGACAAATCCTGCTACTAAAATTATGACAAATTTGTCTTAGGTCTACAGGCCAGATGTTATTTGAGTCCTAAAAGGATTGATCATCGGAAGTCATCCAGGCCACACAGGTCCTTTATTGGGTCTACTTGCTAATTAACAGAAGAATGTGTGACAGAGTCTAATCTGGGTTTGAGATTTGAAAACAATAGCCCCTTCTATTTCTAATTGTTGGAAGTTAGTCATATCTTCCCCCAAAAGAATTGATTACCTGTGCCTTTCTAAACTGCCCATGTCAGTTTTCAATAAAATGTACCTTCAAGAGGAAATTTAAAAGTCAGCCTAAATTTTTAAGTATATCACTAGTATCAAGGATGATTTCTGAATAAAATTAGATTTGTGGTTAATAATGATGGCAATACAAAGAAAAATTTCAGTTTAATTAAGGCAAAGAATGAGGATAGCACAGAGCTACACTTCCTGACATAAAGCTACACAACAAGACTGGATTTGTACATGTATTTTTTTCCTTCCAGAGCACAGCCCAGCTATGACTACCACAATAATAATGGATGGCACTGATGTATTTTTCTCTTGCTATTTTGCTTTTATCTTCTTTTTCAGAGAGGATTATCTTTAAACATGAATGAACATGAAAGAGGAAACTAAAGATCAAGATGTTGAACAGCGGTGCCTGGGTGGCTCAGTTGGTTAAATATCTGACTTTGGTTTAGGTCACAATCTCACAGTTTGTGTGTTTGAGCCCTGCATCAAGCTCTGCGCTAATAGCTCAGACGCTTGAGCCTGCTTTGGATTCTGTGTCTCCCTCTCTCTTCTCCTCTCTGCTCATGCTCTGTCTCTCTCTCTCTGTCTCAAAATTAAGTAAATACTTTAAAAAATACGTTGAATAATATAAGGAGTATACCTAAGCTTGCCAGTAAGATAAAGCCTCTTGGTGTAAATTAACCACATTTTGAGGACCAAATTTATTTCAAAAAAGATTCCTCAAATACCAATTGCCATCTTGGTGTACGAGTGCAAACATGCCTTTCAAATGTTCAATAAAGACTGAGTGTGCTGTGCTTTGTATGCATCCAAACAAAAGGTAGGGATGTGTCAAACTTATAAAATGGAATGTTTTATGTCAATGTAAAGGAAAACTCTCTAATGATATTGGATACCCAATAATGGAAGGAGATGTCTAAGAAGGTAGTGAAATACTTATTCATAGAACTGTTCAAAATACTTACAAGATATTATTATGGAAAGAATCTCCATGAGATTAGGATGGATGGTCTCTAAAGAGACCTATAGTTTTGAGTCACTGGGATAACTCTTCATGACATCTCATGAGTATGGACAATGTAGAACTATGTTTAATTTCAGTGCCAATTATGTTCTCCTTTGTACTTTTCATTTTTAACTCTTCTGGCTAGAGCACTGAACTAATTGAAAAATTCTTTATATAGTTATAAAAATGGCTCAAGTAAGTGTTAATTCATCTTGTTTGAGGTTAAATAGATTTCTTAGAAAAGTTTCTCTTAGTGAGGTTTTTATTTTGAGAAAGAGAGAACCCGTGCATGCATTACACACTAAAAGGGGAGGAGCAGAGAGAGAGAGAGAGAAAATCCCAAGCAGCTCTGTCGGTGCAGAGCTTAATGTGGGACTTAATCCCATGAAACTCAAGTTCATGACCTGAGACCAAATCAAGAGTTGGATGCTTAACCAACTGAGCCACCCAGGTGCCCCAAGTGAGGGTTTTTTTAAAGTTTACTTATTTATTTTGAAAAAGAGAGAAAGAGAGAGAGATAGAGGCAGAGAGAAAAGGAGAGAGAGAATTCCAAACAGGCTCTGCATTGTCAGTGCAGAGCCCAATATGGGGCTTGAACTCATGAACTCTGAGATCATGACCTGAGCCAAAACTAAGAGTCAGACTGGTAACCAATTAAGCCATCCAGGCACTCTCAGTGAGGTTTTAATTTAGAGCTCAATGTGTCAATGGTGATAAATTTTAATTTAAATGTAAAAAAATTCAAATTTTAATAAAGAAATATTTTTTAAATGTGACAGAGACGGGATAAAATTTGTTGGCATAGAAAAATTGTGAATTCACATTCTCCCATGGATACACCAGATCTATAGCTACATATGGATCCGTTCTCTCTAAAAAAATGTATAAAAACTAGATAAAGTAAGTACTTTTCCACAATAAATGATAAAAGGACCTCATCAAAATGGATAGGAAAGGCAGAGACACGATCTTAGCACAAATGTCATACCAAATGTGGCAACATACTGTAGGGAGGAATCTTACCAGTCTAGCGCTTCTGGAGGAGTGAGGGGTTAATGCTCCACATCAGACACCCCAATCCTTGGGATCTATACCAGAGAGATGAGTTCCCCAAAACATCTTCCTTAGAAAACCAATGGAATTAACTTCTGAGAGTCCTAGAGTGTTGTAGGAAAGTTAGATTCTCCTTTTTGCAAGACTCATATGCAGTCTCACTCACCCTGGGATACAGTTCAGAAGCATCAATTTGAATAACACCTGTACTGTCTGTGAAGTGGTCTCATTTGCTGGTGTGGGGGTATGTGACTGAGGGTCAGAGGAAAGCTGGGGATCTCTCTGGAGATGGAAGGCTAGCAGATGCCTTCTGTGCACTCTCCATCTATCTTGCTACTGGCCCTTGTAGGATGTGGCACCCTCCCACAGTCCCCCTGGGTTGTCAGGAATGAGTGGTCACAGCAGTATCCACTGCCCTGCTGAGGCCGGCAAGTTCAGGCAGTCATGCTAACCCTCCACTCTGGCTGGGGCAGGCAAGCACAGCCATGGCGTCCTCCTGCTCCCAGCCTGGGGCCAAAGCATGTGCACAGATGCATGCGCACTCTTGCCAGCAGCATTCAGGAGGCCTGTGGGTGCATTCAGTCAGTGTTTTCCCTCCGCCTTTCTGGAGCCATTGATTTGCCCGCCCCTCCCACTACGCTCTCTAGATTACCTGGTAAAGCTGGCAGATACATGCAAACCACACAGGAGATGTCCCTTGTTCACTTGGCCCTGGTGGCCAAGGAGGCTGGCATTCCTGAGCTCCAAGTCACTGTGACAATTAGAAACACAGTTCTTGGCAGGCTAACATCCTTAGGGCACTGCATAGATAACAGACTGGAACATAACCCCAATGTTCCTGGGAAAATGCCTATTTATTAAACCTGGAGCTTCAGTCTGAGGGATGGGCTTCAGGTTTTGCTCACATTTAGAGAATATAGAATGGCTTGCAGAGAACATAATCAGGGTGACATCATCCTTTGTACCTCACAATTTAACAAGACCTTTCAGAAAAGCCGTTTAAGTGGAGCCCAAATTTTTATAACTATTGCCTGTACTTTGATCTGGAGGTTCACCCAGATGGTGTGGAGGTCAATAGAGATTATGATCGTCACGCCACAGTGCTGTATGTATTTGCATACTTAATTTTTTAAATGTTTTTAATTTATTTTTGAGAGAAAGAGAGAGCATGATCAGGAGAAGGTCAAAGAGAGAGGGGGACACAGAATCTGAAGACAGGCTCCAGACTCTGAGCTATCAGCACAGAGCCCAACGCGGGACTCAAACTCACAAACTGCAAGATCATGAACTGAGCCAAAGCCAGATGCTCAACTGACTGAGTCACCTAGGGGCCCCTATATTTACATACTTTAAAAGCTGTTGTGTTAAATGAGATCCTTTCCTTTGGGCAACTAACAGGTCTTAGCACACCTTTAACAATAGGGACTTATCAACAATAAATCACACTGTTTAGACAACCACAGAGGTTAAATAGGCAAGAAAGTACAGGGCAAGGTTAAGCAAGAAGTTTTATAACCTACAATAGGACTTTCCTTCCAGACCGAATGAGGTAGCTATCTCACTTATTACACAGGAAAAACAAACAAACAAACAAGCAAAAAAAGCCACACACAGAAAATCAAACATAATGAGGACACAAAAAAATGTTTGGAACAAGAGAACGAGATAAAATCTCAGAAAAAGACGTTACAGATATGGAGATAAGTAATCTACCTGATATAGAATTCAAAGTAATGGTCATAAATGGTCATAAGTGGTACTCCCCAAACTCATGAGACTAATAAGCGAACACAGTGAGAACTTGAACAAAGAGAGAATATATGAGAGTATCAAAGAAGTCACAGAATAACTGAACTGAAAAATATGCTACCCGGGTTCAATATCAGATCAGATGAAACAGATTAGCAATTAGGAAGACAAAGCACTAGACCTCACCTAGACAGCATAGGATAAAGAAATACAGGGGCGCCTGGTTGGCTCAGTCGGTTAAGTGGCCGACTTCGGCTCAGGGCATGACCTCGCAGTTTCTGAGTTCGAGCCCTGCGTCGGGCTCAGAGCCTGGAGCCTGCTTCAGATTCTGTGCCTACTTTTCTCTCTGCCCTTCTCCTGCTCACACTCTGTTGCTCTGTCTCTCAAAAATAAATAAACTTAAAAAAAAAAGAAATATAAACTTTAAGAAATGAAGATTTGAGGGAAAACATCAAGGAGACTAACATTCAAATTATTGGCATTCTAGAAAGAGAGAAGAGACAGAAAGATGCAGAAAACTTATTTGAAGAAATAATGGCTAAAAAGTTGCCCAGTCTGGGATAGGAAAGAGGCCTATCCAGGAAATTCCAAACAAATTGAACTAAATCAGATCTATGCCAAGACACATTATTAGTAAAATGTCAAAATTTAAAGAAAACCAGAGAATCTTAAAAACAGCAACTTGGTACATACAAGGAAAATCCATTAGACTACTGAAAAATATTTTAGCAGAAACTTTGCAGCCCAGGAGGCTGTGGTGTAACATATTCATGAATCTGAATAGAACAAACTTCTAACCAAGAGTACTCTTTCCCCAGAAGGTTATCATTCAGAATTGAAGGGGAGATAAAGAGTTTTCTAGAGAAGTTTAAGCTAAAGGAGTTCATCACCACTAACCCAACTTTACCAGAAAAGGTCAAGGAAATTATTTGAGCTAAAAAAGGAATAGCACTAATTAACAAGAAAACATACAAAAGTAAACATCTCACTGGATAGGTAAAAATAGAATACAGATAATATACAAACCACTCATAAAGCTAGCATGAAGGTTAAAAGACAAAAATAGTTAAATTAGCTAAAACTACAATAATTATGAGGTAATAAAATAAGATGAGGCAAAATGTGACATCAAAAACCTAAAAGAAATAAACATTTAGAATTTAGAAATGTGTTAAAGTGATTAACCTAAAATAGACCATTATTCATGTATGATGTTATATATGAATACCTCGCAGGTAACCACAAAGCCAACACTTATATACGAAACAAATACACAAAAAAAAGTGAGAAATGAATCTAAACATAACGCCAAAGGCAAACATCATATCACAAGGGAAAAGAGAAAGAGAAGAATCAAAAAACAGAGAGGAACAAACACAGCAATAAAACAATCAACAAAATGGAAATAAGTACATCCTATGAATAATTACTTTAAATGTAAATATAGCAAACTCTCCAATCAAAAGACAAATAGTATAATAAAATAAAACTTATCTACATACTGCCTGCAAGAGAGTGAATTTTTTTTAGCTTATATAATAATGTTTTAGTTTATATAATAATGGGTAACTGAAAAGTCCAAGTCCAGCCCTCACACATAGATTAGTAAGGATTTCAGCTCTAATTACCCATTTCTCTATGCATCCCTGTGCTTTGGCCCCATGGCTGGCTTATTTTTCAGGATGACTCCCTTCACTGCCAGTAGGAACCAAGGCTACATGCTTTTTCTTTTATATTCAAAGGCAAAAAAAAAAATAATTACTTCCCACAACCATTGGGGAAAAAAAAACCTCCACACACTAGAACTTCATCTAATTGGTCTTCCTCCAATCAATCATATATATTGGAAAAGTTTGGTTGCCTCCCTGACATTCATTTCCCATTCATCTTTCCTAATAGAATTTCAAGTTAGACATGCACACCTTATAGTGTGCTCTTGGTTTTGGGAGTAGATCCCCATCATTTAGTACTTACATACAACTCCCAGTTCTCATCCCAACAAGTGTCTCCTCAGAGTTCATCACCCATTTTCCCCTCTTCTCCACCTTCTCCCCACCAACCCTCAGATTGATCTCTGTATTTAAAAGTCTCTTATGGTTTGTGTCCATCTCCCTCTGTTTGAAACTACTTTTCCCCTTCTTTTCCCCTTTGGTGCTCTCTTACATTTCTCAAGTTCCACATGTGAGTGAAAACATATATTTGGCTTTCTCTGACTGACTTATTTCACTTAGCATAATACCCTCCTGTTTCATCCATTTTGCAAATGGCAAGATTTCATTTTTTCTCATTGCCAAGTAATATTCCATTGTATATATAAATCACATTTTCTTTAGCAATTCATCCATTGATAGACATTTGGGTTCTTTCCATTCCTTGACTACTGTTGATCGTGCGGCTATAAACATTGGGGTACATGTGCCCCTATCAATCAATGCTCCTGTATCACTTAGATAAATTCCTAATAGTGCTATTGCTAGGTGGTAGGGTAACTCTATTTTTAATTTTTTGAAGAACATTCACCCTGTTTTCCAGAGCAGCTGCACCAGTTTACATTCCCTTATACAGTGCAAAAGACCTCCTGTTTCTGCACATTCACACCAGCATCTGTTGTCTCCTGAGGTATTAATTTTAACCACTCTGATTGATGTGAGGTAGTATCTCAGTATGATTTTGATTTCCCTGATGATGAGTGATGATGAGCATTTTTTCATGTGTCTGTTGGCCAGCTGGATGTCTTCTTTGGAGAAGTGTTTATTCATGTCTTCTGCCAATTTCTTCACTAGATTATTTGTTTTTCAAGTGTTGAGTTTGATACGTTCTTTATAGATATTGGATACTAGCCCTTTATCTGATACGTCACTTGCAACTCTTTTCCCTTTCCATCGGTTGTCTATTATTTTTCTTGATTGTTTGTTTTGCAGTGCAGAAGCTTTTTATCTTGATGAAGTCCAAATAGTTTGTTTTTGTTTTTATTTCCCTTGCCTTCGGAGATGTGTCGAGTAGGAAATTACTGCAGCTGAAGTCAAAGAGGTTATTTCCTGTTTTCTCCTCTGGGGTTTTGATAATTTCCTGTCTCACATTTAGGTCTTTCATCCATTTTGAGTTTATTTTGGTGTACAGTGTAAGAAAGTGGGCTAGTTTCATTCCTCTGCATGTCACTGTCCAGTTCTCCCAGCACCATCTGCTAAAGAAGCTGTCTTTTTTCCATTGGATATTCTTTCCTGCTTTGTCAAAGATTAATTGGCCATACATTTGTGGGTCCAATTCTGGGTTCTTTATTCTATTCCATTGGTCTATGTGTCTGTTTTGTGCCAATACCATACTTGATGACTACAGCATTGTATTAGAGGCTAAAGTCTGGGATGGTGATGCCTCCCGCTTTGGTTTTCTTCCTCAACATTACTTGGCTACTTGGGGTCTTTTGTGGTTCTGTACAAACCACAAAATGGATTGTTTGTTCTAGTTCTGAGAGGAATGCCAGGGCACTCTTGGTTGGGATTGCATTCAATGTGTAGATTGTTTCAGGTAGTATTGGCATTTTAATAATACTTATTCTTGGATTTAAGAATACATAGAGACTGAAAGTAAAGGGATGGAAAAATAATCTCAATATTCTATGAAAATAGAAAGAAAAATAAAGCAGAAGTAGCAATAAGAATCTCAGACAAAATAGACTTTAAAACAAAGATTGTAACAAAAGACAAAGAGCGGCATTGCATAAGTATAAATGGATCAATCCAGCAAGAATATTTAATGTTTAGAAATATATATATATAACCAATATACAAGTACCAAAATATATAAAGAAAATATTAACGTACCTAAAGGGGGATATTAATAGCACACAGTAATAGCAGGGACTTTAAAACACTACTTATATCCATGGGTAGATCACCCAGACATAAATTTAATAAGGCAACAATACCTTTAAATAACATATTGGGCCAGGTAGACTTAACAGATATATTCAGAATATTACATCCAAAAGCAGGAGAATACATATTCTTTTCAAGGGCAAATGCAAGATTCTCTAGGATAGTTCAGATGTTAGGACACAGAATAAGTCTCAATAAATTCATGAAGGTTGAAATTTTATCAACCATAACTTTTTACTACAACAGTATGAAACTAGAATCAATTAAGAGATAATGGAAAGAGAAACATAAATATCAGGAGATTCAACAAATGCTATTCAACATCCACTGGGTCTTCCAAGAAATTGCAGGAAACGTTTTTTAAAGAGGAAAGAAAATGCCTAGAAACAAATAAAAACAGGAAAAAATACTGAAATCAGGATGCATTAAAAATAGTGCTAAGAGCAAAGTTCACAGCAATAGAGGCCCACATCTAGAAAAAAATAAATCTCAAATAAACAATCTGATTTCACAACTAATGTAGTTGAGAAAGAAAAGCACACAAAGCCCAAAGTTAGAATAAAGGAAATAATAAAGATCAAAATAGAAATAAATGAAACTAAAGACAAAACAGAAAAGAGCAATGAAAGTAAGAGCTGATTCTTCAAAAAGATAAACAAAATTGACATAACTATAGCTACATTCACCAAGAAGAGAGAGGACTCAAATATATAAAATCAGAAATTAAAGGGTTACAAGGTCCTTAAAACACTACTATGAGTAACAGTCTACAAGACATGGATAAATTTCTAGAAATGTATAATCTTCCAGAATTAAATCAGGAAGAAATAGAAAACCTGAAAAAACTGATCACTAGTAAGTATATTTAATCAGCAATCAAAACTTTCCATCAAACAAAAGTCCAGGACAAGGTAGCTTTACTGGTGACTTCTACCAAACATTCCAAGAAAATGTAAGGCTATCCTTCTCAAACTCTCCCACAAAACTGAGGAGATTAAAATAACACTAAACTCATTTAATGAACCCAACACTACACTGATGCTAAAGCCAGAGGAGTACACTACAAGAAAAGAAAATATAGGCCAAATTCTCTGATAAACATAGATCTAAAAATTCTCCACAAAATATCATTTAAAAATACATTATAAGGATCACACACCATCATCATATAGCATTTATTCTAGGGAAGCAAGGATGATTCTTGATTGATCTACAAATTGATTAACATTATATACCACATTAACAAAATAAAATAAGCATTATGTAATCATCTCAATGGATACAGAAAAGGAAAATGACAAAATTCAATGCCAATTCATGATAAAAATTCTCAACAAAGTAGGTATAGAGAGAATATACCACAACATAATAAAGACTATGTCTGACAAACCCACAGCTCATAGCACCCAATGGCAAAAAGCTGAAAACTTTTCTTCTGAGATCTGGAATAAAACAAGGATGTCCACTCTTGTCACTTTTATTCAGCATACTATTAGAAGTTCTCACTAGAGTAATTAGGGAAGAAAAGTATATAAAATGCATCTAAATTGGTAATGAAGATGTAAAACTTATTATTTGCAGACAACATGACACTCTAGAAAACACTAAAGATGCCACACACACACACACACACACACACACACACACACACACCCTGTTAGAACTAGTAAATTCAGTGAGATTGTTGGATACTCAATTATTACATAGAAGCCTCTTACATTTCCATATACTAAGAACAGAATATCAGAAAGGAAAATAAGAAAATTCTAATTACGATTGCATAAAAGGAATGAAATACTTAGAAACAAATTTAACCAAGGAACTAAAAGACTTCTACACTGAAAACTGTAAGACACTGATGGAAAGAAAAATGAGGACGACACAAATGGGAAGATATTCTGTGTTAATGGGCTGGAGGAATTAATATTGCTAAGACATTCACACTACCCAAAGCTACCACAGCTTCAGTGCAATCCCTATTAATACTCCAAAGGCATTTTTCATAGAACCAGAACCAATCATTCTAAAATTTGCATGGAAATCACAAAAATCTCCTAATACGTAAAGCAAAAAGGTCAGAAGTATCATGCTTCTGGATTTCAAACTATACTCAAAGCTATAGTAATCAGATAATATGGTATTGACATACCTACAGACACAAAGATCAATGGAAAAAAATAGACAGCCAAGAAATAAACCCATGCATAATGGTCAATTAATTTATGGCAAAGAGAGAAGGAATGTTCAATAAAATGTGCTATGAAAACTGTAAGGATACATACAAAGGAAGGAAACTGGATCCTTTATACCACATGCAAAAATTAACTCAGAATTGATTAAAGATCAATGTATCGATCTGAATTTAAGGTCTAAAACCATAAAGCTACTAGAAGAAAACAAAGACAGTAAAGTTGATACTGGTTATAGCTGTGGTGTTCTGGATATGACCCCAAAGGCAAGGGCAACAAAAGCAAAAACAAGTGGGACTACATCAGACTAAACAACTTTTGCACAACAAAGGAACCATCAACAAAATGAAAGGCAGGCCGTACTGAAAGACACATAGTATTTGCAAATCAAATATCTGATAAATGGTTAATATACAAAATATATTTTAAGAACCCATACAATGCAATAACACACAAAATAATGTGATTATAAGTAGATATTTATAAATATACCTATAAATATATTTATAAGTAGACATCTATTTATAAGTAGACCTAAAGATGCCCAACATGCACTTGAAAAGATGTTATCATTAATCATCATGGAAATACAAATAAAAACCACAGTGAGATATTACTTCACATCAGCAGAATGACTATCAAAAAGACAAGATATAACATAAATATATGTATAATATATATTCATTATATAGTGAAATCTATAATGTATAGTGAATATTATAGTGTATATTCACTATATAAAACAGGGTACATTAAAATATACAGTAATTTGTAAAAGCTATCTGCTTCCTTATGTTCATCGCACTGTTATTTATAATAGTTAAGATACAGAAACAACCTAATTGTCCATCAATGGATGAATGAATAAAGAAGATGTGGTGTTTATACATAAAATGGAATACTACACAGACATAAAAATGATTAAAATCTTGCTATGTTTGACAACATGGATGAACCTTGAGGGTATTATGCTAAATGAAACAAATCAGGTAGAGAAAGACAAATATATGATTTCACTTATATGTGGTATTTAAAAAACAAATGAGCAAAACAAAACCCAGACTCATAGATACCAAGAAAAGATTACTGGGTAGCAGAGGGGAGAAGGGATTAGTGAAGGTGAAAGGGATCAAGAAGTACGAACTCCAGTTATCAAATAAATAAGTCATGAGAATACATTTAGTGACATGTTGAGTCTGTATGGTGATGTTGAGTAACTACACTTACTCATTGTGATCATATCACAATGTATACAAAGCTCAAATCATTATGATATTTACCTGAATCTAATATTGCAGATCAATAATACTTAAATAAATTTTTTTTTAAAAATGAAAGATGTGAAGATAAACCTTGGCTAAAGTGCCAATAACTTTAATAATAAAAATAAAATATAAATACTTTAACTCAATAAAAGTTGTAAGTACACAACTGGAGTAAATTTTGTATAACCATTAGCATGATATTCAAAAAATAAAAATTTAATTGAAAGAATTATAAATTTCTAATTTAAGATTTTTTAAAAATAGAATGTCCTAAAACCCCTCTAACGTCAAACCGTTAGGGCCCTATAAACATATACACTGAAACTATAAGTACAGTGATTTTTTCCCCCAAAATGAGAGTCACCTACTAATATCTATAGGTTCAACCTCCAGATTATTTTTTCAATATGGTAGAGATATAAAATTTCATTGCACTCATTCAGTAAATAGGTATATATTGAATTAGATATCCTGTTAGGCAAAATAGAGCATTCTTTATATATCTATAGGGTATAAAAAGCTGCTACTTTATTAGGTGCTGGAAATTAAGAGAGAAACAAGACAGAGTCCCTGCCCTTAAAGAGCCTACTGCTGAGCCAATAAAATAGATGTTAAACAACTACTTGACTATCCACTTTACAACTGAAAGAATACTTAACTATTATTTCATAATTATATCCAGGATAATTTTGTAATTATATAGAGGATACCCTTGGTCTAAAGAATGTCTGGAAATGATCACGGAGTGGAATCTTAAAATGTAAAAAGGAATTAGTTATGCAGAAAGTGATCAGAAGATGGTTTCAAGAAGATGCTAACATATATGAAAAGATTCTGAAATAGGAAGGATCCTATGTATTCAAGACACTTAAAGTGGTTCATGTTCCTGGGGTACATGGTGGTGAGGAATGTGTGATCACTCCAGGAATAAACAGAGACCAGAGGAGTCAAAGGTATATAAACATATCCTTCCATCCAAAGTTTATCCATTAAAACAATTACTCTTCCAAATTTACTGCCACGATTACATATGGATAAAATACACATGGCTGTGATTTCTTTGTTCTTTTTGTTTTTTTGGTCACATTTATTATCCATCTACATTTCAGATGGTATAATATGTACCTTTTGAAATCTTACAAGAAAGGTTTTGAAGTACTTTGAAAGTGAGCTACAATACATATACATATATATATATATATATACACACATATATATAGCTGTATATGTATATATAAACTAAATGAATGTAAATAAATCTTTCTGGTATATACTTATCATTTCTCAGTACAATAAGTGATTTGCAAACAAATGCAACAACAATCTATTCATCTAAAACAATGTGAAGAGGTTAAAAATAAAAATGAACATATACCCCCCCATGCAGTTTGAATGAGTACTAGTCAAATATCAAACATGTGATCCAGTTTAAAAGAAGAAAACAATGTATTGCATAGCATGAGACAAATTTATTTCTCTGTGTGACTATTTTTCAACATCTTAGAGATGATCTTCCAACTATAAAAGTATTTTTTCTAATATAGGTATTAGAAATGAATTTTGCATTGTTTGTTTTAGAATGAAATAACCAACGGAGGCCAGAAACAGAACAATTTTCATTCTATAATATAATCATCCTTCCCAATTTAAAAATTATTCAATTTCATCCTCTTCTGTTTCCCCTGATATTTACCTGTTGGGGATTAAATTGTTTATGTATGCCACTGTAAAAGATTAAATGGGGAAACCAAAGCAAACACCTATAACTCCATGCCAGTTTTTTGTTTGGATTCTAAAGCAAAGTATTGATTAAAGAGACCTAGAATGAATAATGGTAAATAAAAGAACTAATTTTCACTTGGAAGGATCCAGAGGTCATCTAATACAAATTTCCTCCTCTTATAAATAAGAAAACTGTGACCCAGGGAGGCTAAATGATTTACCCAGGGTTCTCTAACTAGTTATGGAAGTTGACTGATTTCTGGTTTCCAGCTCTTCCCAATACACCCTCCTCATAATTTCACTTTGCCTTGTTAATTGTTTTTCCACATGTTAAAGAAGTGGCTGCATATTGCTTTCCAACCTGCAATAATGTTAGAAATAAAAATCAACTAGAACTCTTATTTATAAGACATCAACTTCAAAAGAATCAATTAATGTTGCAAAGTAATGAGACTGGGGAAAAAAAGCCAGCAGAGCAATAGACCAAGATGCAAAAATAAAGGGCCATACTCCTGCTGTCATTTAATCTTTATGTACCCCTTCAAATGGATAACCTTGGTGTTAAAAGTAAAGGAATCAATTTTGTTACACTTTATGCCCAACAGTGACAGTAAATTTGTGAAGTGCTTACCAGAAACAGACGGCTTGGCTGGCTGTCTAGCAACAAAGTAAATAAACATATTATTGTAACTTAACTGTTCTTTAGAAAGACCTCATTTTATTATTCACTTATTAAATCTATTCTTTAATTGGAAGAAAACAATACAGGCATGGTAGAGAGTGATGACAGAAATAAGTTCCAAAAGTCCAAATTTTACTTTCTAGTAATTTGTGAGGATGTACTCATTTTTTCCCTAAGTCAAACAGACCTACAAGGCGCTAGATTAAATACTAATGAGATAAAGGAAAACTATTCCAGAATCACTGATTTATAAAAAATGTCTTTGTGTTCAGCTGAGTACCTAAGGAAACTTTTGCAGCTATGATTCCTCTTACATCAAGGAGACATGTTTCCTACAATAAAGGGAATTTGACTTGGAAGAGTTCAATAAAGTTCATGAATTATAGCTATTACAATTACTAATATTGCTAGGCTATTTTCAAGAAAGCTTGCTTCAGAAATGAGTGGAAGGAGAGAAAAGAAAAGACTAATTACAGTTTGTCTTGTGAACCTGGCCTACTCTTATTTACAGGCACATATCCCATCATACAAAACATAGTAGGAAGATACTTTATTTCTGCTCTTGAGCAACAATCTGGTTCTTGTTCCTGTAGGTAAGCAAAATCAGAAGCTTCTGTTTCATCCTTTCTGTCTCCCAAAAGCAGATTTTGTATTGTCCTTGACTATGAACTTCTTGCTTGGCTTTTGAGTCAATGGCATGACCATTCTATATAGATGCTGCTTCCTGACTCCTAACTGCATCCTGCTTTGGAGTGCTCCCGGGTTTCTGTGTCCCTTTTGGATTGGTATAGTTTCCTTGCCTGATTCCTAGGCAATATTTTGTTTTTTCTTCACCTATCCTAGTCTTGTTTTCCGCTTCTATCTCTGACATCTATCTCCACTCACAACCTCTATGTGTGCAGAAGTTTCCTTGATACTTTGTATTACAGAATTTAATATAAAAGATAAAAATTAAATTTTTGGTTGGTCACAGTTCTTTTTAAATACTCAAACTCTATCCTTGTATTCCTGAGTCAAGACAAACTAAATCATACTTCAATGTCCATGTGAACAGTTTCAAAAATTTAGAGCCAATCAAAATGGATTTTGAATTCCAAAGATTTTGGAGATCATACTATATGTGATTATTTCAAATGTGAACCTAAATAGGAAAGATAATAAGAATTTTATTTTACTCTTATTGTTATCAGCATCATCTTTTGAGTACTCTATGAATCTAGCTAGTGTGGTACTTGATTTCTTTTCACCAGAGGTTAAAAAACATTATTCAATGAGTATGTTGTGGAGTATTCACTAATTGCAGATGAGGAAAACAACACATATACAATTTAAGTATCTTACTCAACATCACACATTAAGTAGGAGCTCGTTTAGAAACTGGGTGTTTTTGTTCAGACAACAAAATGAAATAAAAGGCAAACAAATTGGCAAAGAAGTCAAACTTTCACTTTTTACAGATGATATGATACTCTACGTAGAAAACCCAAAAGACTACTAAAAACCAAAACACTACTAAAACTAAAACATGAATTCAACAAAGTTTCAGGATATCAAATCAATGTACAGAAATTGGTTGCATTTCTATACACCAATAATTAAGCAGCAGAAAGAGAAATTAAGAAACTGATCCCATTAACAATTGCACCAACAACCATATACCTAGTAATAAATCTAACCAAAGAGGTAAAATATCTATATATTGAAGACTATAGAAAACTTCTGAAAGAAATTGGAAAAGACACAACAAAATGAAAAAAAAAACCATTCCATGCTAATGGATTGGAAAACAAATATTATTAAAATGCCTATACTACCCAAAGCAATCTATACATTCAATGCAATCCCAATCAAAATTGCACTGGCATTCTTCTCAGAGCTAGAACAAACAATTCATTTTGTGGTTTGTATGGAACCACAAAATACCTTGAATAGCCAAAGCAATTTTGAAAATGAAAACCAAAGCAAGAAGCTTCACAATCCCAGACTTTAGCCTGTACTACAACACTATAATCATCAAGACAGTATGGTATTAGCACAAAAACAGACACATGGACCAATGGAACAGAGTAGAGAACCCAGAATTCGATACACAAATATACAGCCAACTAATCTTTGACACAAAGTAAGAAAGATTATCCAATGGAAAAATGACAGTCTCCTTTGTAAATGGTGCTGAGGGAACTGGACAGCAACATGCAGAAAAATGAAAGTGGACCATTTGCTTATACCATACACAAAAATAAACTAAAAATGGATGAAAGACCTAAATGTGAAACAGGAAACCACCAAAGCCTTAGAGGAGAAAACAGGCAAAACCCTCTTTGACCTCTGTGCTGCAGCAACTTCTTAAACAACATGTCTCCATAGGCAAGGGAAAATAAAGCAAAAACAAACTATTGGGACCTCATCAAGATACAAAGTTTCTGCACAGCAAAGGAAATAATCAACAAAGCTAAAAGACAAGTGACAGGATGTGAGAAGATATTTGCTAATGATATATCAAATAAATGGTTAGTATCCAAAATCTATAAAGAACTTAACAAACTCAATCCCTGAAAAACAAATAATCTAGTGAAGAAGTGAGAAGACATGAATAGACGCTTCTACAAAGAAGACATCCAGGAAGCCAACAGACACATGAAAAGATGCTCATTATCACTCATCATCAGGGAAATACAAATTGGAACTACATTTAGAACCCCCCATACCTCTTAGAGTGGTTAAATTAACAACTCGGGCAACAACAGATGTTGGCTGGGATGTGGAGAAGTGGAAACCCTCTTGCACTGTTGGTGGGAATGCAAACTGGTGCCACTTCTCTGGAAAACAGTGTGGAAGTTCCTCAAAAAATTATGCTATGACCCAGCAATAGCACTACTAGGAATTTAGCCAAAGAGCAAAGGAGTGCTGATTCAAAGGGGCACACATATCCCAACATTTATAGCAGCACTATCAACAATAGCCCAATAATAGAAAGATCAAAAATGTGGATTTGATAAACTTAACACAAGACCATGGGAGAAAGGAAGGAGAAAAAAAAATAGTGTCAAACAGAGAGGGAGACAATGAGACTCTTAAATACACAGACCAAACTAAGGGTTAATGGGGAGCTGGGGGAGGGGAAAATGGTTAATGGGCTTCAAGAGGGAACTTGTTGGGATGAGCACTAGTGTTGTATGTAAGTGATAAATCATAGGAATCTACTCCGGAACCCAAGAGCACACTATATATGCTGTATGTTAGCTAGCTTGACAACAAATTGTATTTTAAAAAATAATAGTAAATATTAAAATATAAATTAAAAAAAGAAACTGTGATTTTAGGGGCTCCTGGGTGACTCAGTCAGTTAAACATCTGACCCTTGGTCTAGACTCAGGTTATGATCACTCGGTATTCATGAGTTAGAGCCCCACATCGGGCTCCATACTGACAGTGCAGAGCTTGCTTGGGATTCTGTCTGTCTGTCTCTGTGTGTCCGTCTGTCTGTCTCTCTCTCTCTCCCTGCTCCTTCCCTACTCATGTTGCTCCTCCCCTACTTTGTCTCTATCAAAATAAAAAATAAACTTAAAAAAATTAGATTTTAATGATTTCAAAGCTGATGCTGTTAGCAATTTTGCTAAATTTTCCCTAAGAAGCCTAGCCTTTGCTGCCCTGAAACTCTGTTAAAAAGAAAACCAATTCAGTGGGTGACTCCAACTAAAAGCTTAAAAAAATTTTTTTTTCTTTACTTTAAAAGAGGTAGATCCAAAGGGAAGAAAAAGCAGTTATTCTCACACATTGCCGGTGTGGGTGTAAATTGGCACAAACACAATGGGAAGCTATTTGGCAGTTTTTACTACAGCTGAACACATTAGTATCCTGTCACCAGCAATTCTACTGTAGAGTGTGGATATATATTCAAATTAAGTAAGTGCATATGTCAACTAAAGGACATGCCTACAAATGTTCAATCAGATTTATTTATATTAGCCTAAAACTCAAAGCAACCTAAAATTCCATAAAGAATAAAAAGGATAGATTGTGATATATCCATACACTGGAGTACTGTGTAACAATGGAAAAAGAAACAGCTACGTATATCAAAGACATGAAATTGAGCCGAAAAACCCTGACACAAAATAGTTTACTACATAGTTCCATCAAGTTCAAAAACAGGGACAACTCAACTCTGGTGACTGTGTTGAGGCAAATTATTTTCTTTAAGAGGGTTGTATTGACTGAAAAAGGAAGGGGTTTCTCTATAGATGTAAAAATTCTCTATATTGACTTGGGTGTTGGGGTCCTCTCTTATGTATTCAGGAAAATTCACTGTACAATTAAAATGTGTGTGTTTGTAACCTATGTTTCAATTTTATTTTATTTTATTACTGTTCATTTATTTTGAGAGAGAAAGAGACCAGGCAAACAGGGGAGGGGCAGAGAGATAGGGAGACAAAGAATCCCAAGCAGCCTCCACACTGTTAGCGCAGAGCCTGACAGAGCCTGACACTGGGCTCAAACTCACGACCTTGAGATCTGACCTGAGCCAAAACCCAGACTCAGATAATTAACCAATTGAGCCATCCAGGCATTCTATGTACTAAAATTTTAAGAAAGAAATGTTTGGGGCGCCTGGGTGGCTCAGTCAGTTAACCATCTGGCTTCAGCTCAGGTCATGATTTCATGGTTCGTGAGTTCAAGCCCCGCGTAGGGCTATGTGCTGACAGCTCAGAGCCTGGAGCCTGCTTCTGTATCTCCCTCTCTCTCTGACCCTCCCCTGCTCACACTGCCTCTCAAAAAAAATTGTTTTTTAATAAAAAAAAAAATGTTCTGGGATAAAATAAAAATTATCTTCTAAAAAATGATTATAAGAATCCCAGAAACTATGTAATTTGAAACATTGAGTTTGCTTTTGACTTTCCTCAAAAGGTATGCTTTTAAGTATGGTTTTCTTCCAAAACACAGGGTTCTTAAGAAGAATTAGTCAATAATTAGTACTGAGAAAATTGTACCACCTTTGGGGAGGAGACAAAACACTAGATAATTTTCTCATAGCATACTAAATAATAAATTCAACCTGGTTTTAAAATTTAAATCTAGTCAAGAGACTGAAAAAGTCCTAGAACAAATATAGCAGGTTGTTTTTCTGTTACTCAGTTGAATAAGTCTGTGTATAAAACTCTATTCAAAATCATGAAGGAAAATATTGAAGTATTTTCTATTTTAAAATTTCTCATCACTAAAAATTCAAAAGCAGAGTGCCTGGATGCCTCAGTCAGTTTAGTGTCCAACTTCCACTCAGGTCATGATCTTACAGTTTGTGAGTTCCAGCCCCGTGTCAGGTTCTGTGCTGACAGCTCAGAACCTGGAGCCTGCTTCAGATTGTCTCCCTCTCTGCCCCTCCCCCACTTGTGTTGTCTCCCCCTCTCTCTCAAAAATAAACATAAAAAATATTTTTAAAAATTCAAAACTAAAATTTGAAAAGTAAACCGTACCCTAGAAAAGATTTTTCACAGTCATTGACAGTAAATGGTTACTTATTGTCTTTAGTACATAAAGAAAGTTTTATAAGCCTATCTATCTATCCACCTACCTACCTTCCTATTTACTTTTTTCAAAGCAAAGTCGCGAGTAAAATGAAGAGAATATAGATAATATTAACAATAAGTAAAACATATACTGTGGCCATACGAAAAATGCTCAACTTCTTAAGTCAAATGGTATAAACAAGAACTACAATTTAAAAATACGTTACCCGGGTGCCTGTGTGGCTTAGTGAGCTAAACGTCTGACCTTGGCTCATGTCATGGTCAAACCGCTCATGCGTTCAAAGCTTGAGTTGGCTTCACTGCTTTCAGCATAGAGCCCACTTTGGATCTTCTGTCCCCTTTCTCTCTGCCCCTCCCCTGTTGGCTCGTGTGCTCGCTCTCTCTCTCTCTCTCTCTCTCTCTCAAAATAAATAAACTTTAAAAATACTTTATTAGATTGATGAAAAGTAAAAATAAAGGAGTAAGAAGTAGAGTGAGAAAACCCAATTATGCATGCTTATTACATGTAAATTAGATCAAACTTTGTTTTTAAATTTTTTCTTTATTTGGGTAAAATTAACATGCTCAAACTTTCTTGAGTGGAATCTAGCAATACAGCAAGAGCTTTTACATGCTTGTGGGATTGCCTGGGTGGCTCAGAGAGTTAAGTATCTGACTTCGGCTTGGGTCATTATCTCATGGTTTGTGGGTTCAAGCCCCTGGACAGTGCTGTGTGGAGTCTGCTGTTTGGGATTTCTCTTTCTCTCTTTACCCGCCTCCCTTTCTCTTGCTTGCATACACACATGTTCTTTCTTTCTCTCTCTCAAAATAAATAGATAAAAATTTTAAATACTTGTGTTTTCTGAAGCTCCTGGGTGGCTCAGTTAAGCCAAAGTCTGAATCTTGGTTTTGGCTGTGGTCATGATCTCCTGGTTAGTTAGATCGAGCCCCCCCCCTCAGGCTCTGAGCACTGACTGAGAATCTCTCTTTCCCTCTCCCTTTCAAAATAAATAAACTTTAAAAAAATGTTAAATGCTTGTGCTTTCTGACTCAGTAATTCTGGTTGGAACTCACATAAAAAAAAACGGCAATGGAAATGCATATGAGTAGCTGCATAGAAGAAATACACATAATTCTCTTTTATTACAACTCCACAAATACTTATCAAAGAACTACCATGTTCTCAGCACTGTGGTACTAAAGGCAGAGTACGGAACAGGATATGAACTCTGTGTAATAACAGACAATATAAACCTTAAACTAATAACTATTAGCACAAATGTTATTATATACTGGAAAGATTCATGTGCTATGAAGTTAAGAGATTTATTTGAAGGATTATGAAAAGGGTCCTAAAAAAATGATGTTTAAAATGAAACCTAATGATTGGCAGACTAGCACTGCCTTTAGCCTCAGGCAAGAAGAGCCCACACCTGGCCTCTGCTCCTACAGGAACTCTGCATCTGCTCTACTAAGGAATTGATGAACTCCACGGTCACTCAGGGCTTGATGCAAAGAGATACCCCACCCTACACATCTCACCTCCTGCCCCACATCATTCAAGCCCCAGGAACATATTTCTTGTTCTAGGTCTTTGAAGCAAACGGTCACTGCCTCCAAAATTGCCGGTATTTGTAGATTGTATCCTGGTCAGTGTCAGAGATGGGTACCAGTGGAGAGGAAGTGATGCGTAGAAGTGCTTACATATTAAAAAATGACAATTAATTTACTTGAAAATCTCTTACATGAAATTGCCTATCAGATTACTTGAACCCAATCAATTTTTGCTTAACAAAGTAGCATTAGCAATTCCTGCCAACCATCTGTTTTTCTGCTTGTTTTCAGGTTTCAGAAGTCCCAGGAGTATTCAGGAAAACATACAAAATTGTGAGTTATACTTGGTAAGTAAGGAATACTGTCAAATAAAAAGAATTCATAATACTCTTTAATTTATATATATGAGGTCCTATATTTTATATGCATGAAACAGAACACCAAATACATTCACAACTAGATGCAAATAGAAAGCCAGGATTGCAAGAATGGGTTTGCTATATTAAAATTTGTAATAAAAGTTTATTAAATGGTCAGCAATTAAATACAAGTATTCCTTACTTTTAATTATTAGTTCATGTTGATTCATGTATGATTAATTCATATATTAATTAAAAGTTTATTTTATCATTTTATTATGGTTTTAAATATTTTATAAGAAAAATACCTTTTCAAAATATAAAAATAAATTATTCATGCTATTGAATGCTGAAAATGAACTGAGAGTTGAAGGGGAAGGGGGAGAGGGGAAAAGAGGTGGTGGTGATGGTGGAGGGAACTTATGGGGAAGAGCACTGGGTGTTGTATGGAAAACAACTTGACAATAAAATATTGAAAAAAAAATAAAATAAAATAACAAGTTTTATATTTTGAAAAAAAATAAATTATTCATGATTTAAATTCATATTAACTTCCATTTTTGTGACTGTCTACTTGACTTGTAAACTTCGAATATAATTATGTTTTACACACAACATGCTGTTAAAGCAATTGGATTTCACTCAGCAATTGGATTTCACTCATTGTATTCAAGATACAATGTATCAGCAGAGTTCAGGGAAACAACAAAATGTCCTCAGATAAAGGGCACAGAGGAGCTACACCAATTAAAATTAAGTTTTGAGTACATATACATCTATTTGTTAAGAACATTTGTCTTCCATTAATAATATTAGCAAGCCCTTTAAACAAATTAGGGGCATCTGGATGGCTCCATTGGCTGGGTAAGCATTCAGCTCTTGATTTCGATCTCAGGATTGTGGGATTGAGCTCCATGCTGAGCACAGAGCCTGCTTAAGATTCTCTCTCTCTGCTTTCAGTCATGTGTGGAATTTGAGAAACTTAACAGATGAATATAGGGGAAGGAATGGAAAAATAAGATAAAAACAGAGAGGGAGGCAAACCCTAAGTGACTCTTAAATATAGAGAACTTATGGTCAATGTGGTGGAGGTGGTGGGTTAAATAGGTGATGGGCATTAAGGAGGACATTCTTTCAGAGATGAGTACTAGGTGTCATATTTAAGAGATGTATCACTGGGTTATATTCCTGAAGCCAAGACTACACTGTAGGTTAACTAACGAGATAAAAAAACGTTTTATTTAATTAAGAAAAAAAAAGATTTCCTTTCTTTGTGCCCTTCCCTTCTCCTGTTCATGCTCTCTCTCTAAAAAATCACTAAACAAATAAAGTTTGGCTGTTTCACCTTTTTAAATAATTTTTAAAAATTTATATTTTGGGGCACCTGGGTGGCTCTATTGGTTAAGCAGCCAGTTTCAGCTCAAGTTACGATCTCACAGTTCGTAAGTTTGAGCCCCGCATCGGGCTCTGTGCTCACAGCTCAGAGCCTGGAGCCTGCTTCAGATTCTGTGTCTCCCTCTCTCTGTCCTTCACCTGCTTGTTCATTCATTCTCGCTCTCTCTCTCTCTCTCTCTCTCTCTCTCAAAAATAACCATTAAATTTTTTCTATTTTTATATTTTTTCTATTAAAGGAAACTGCATGTAAAATTTGCATAAATGTGGTAGTCCAATAAAATACAATACAAAAAAAAAGTTTCCTTGAAGAAAATGTTTATAATAAGTAATTCATAATATTTGTACGTAAAGTCTACATCTAGTCACTCTAGACCAATATATAAATCTGACTAAAAAGAAGGATGAACAAAATAAGAAACATGCTTTATTTTTAAGTTGTTTTTTATAAACATTCCAGCATGAAAATATTTGAAAGAAGAAACCTTGTATGGATCTACATATTGCTGTATGAGATTAGGGATACTATTATAAAAATAATGATTTATATGATGTTAAGATGTCAGGCTATTTTCTGATAAAAATTTATTGGAAACCCATTATACATTTGAACATGATATATAAAAAAATGTATGTTTTTTTCCCAGTTTGGGTATTGCTTTAAAAATTTATTTATAATTCCATTTGTTACTACCTTGGCAAAGATGATTATCTTCAAATTGCAATTCACATAATACTACTGTGAACTCTAAAGATTCAAGAGAAGATGCTCAGTTTGGAATACAAATTATGTGAAAAATATTCATGACTAGTGACTTTGAAATGAAGGAAATAAATTTTGATAAATCAATAATTTGTAAATTATGGGTTTTATCCAACTATATTCAGCATATCAAAAAATTCCAGATATGGGCAATATTAATTAGATTGAGTCATCTTCGATCTTGATATTTTTATGCTTCTGAATGATGGAAAAATAAGACTTTGAAAAAGTTTGTATTTATGAAAGTATATTTGTGTAAGTAAACATAACATGTTTTATACCTTATAAATATTTAGACATATTATATGTGACTCCCAATGGTACCAATAGTCTTGGCTGCAAAGATGTTAGACACTAGGCAAGAGTTCAATCAGTAAGAGTTAACTCAGTAAAGAGGGTAGTACATGGAGGAGAAGGAGGATTTGAGAAATTAAAATCAGCATGTATAATGGCCTGGAATTATTTCACTTTTTAAAAAAATTGTTTCTATTAAGATAACTGAAAATATTTCTTTATACTACAACATTACCTACGTGATAAAATGCAAGGGTGGATTTAACAGTAGATAAATATTAAACACTTCATGTTGTATCCACACAATAAAATGCTACACAGGCACTAAAAATCAAATTTTTGAAGGCTGTTAAAAGCATTTGCCTGTGAATTTAAGTACATAGTAAGATATAAAGCAAGATTTCTATCGTGATCTGGGTAATATCCCTGTTTTTGTTTTCTTGTTCATTCTGATGACTCTCTCAGGTCTCTGCCTCTTTTGTGATACTATTATTTTATACATATGAAAAATAAGCAATAGTCTAAGAAACGCAGGTGATTTAAAAATATGATTCCTTTATTCTTAGAGGTTTAAAACACCAACTCCTCCCACATATCTCAGCATAATGGGAATATGTAAAGCATTCTATTAACTGGACTGTAATTTTGTATCAGTGAGGCATAATCTGTTATACATTTTATATCTCTCAGTGTCTAGCTCACTATTTAATGCAATCATGCCTCAAATAATGTTATTTTAAATGAGTCCAATTTTTATCCAACATAAGAACTGAACGTCCTTATTAGAATGAAATTAAAACAGGCACAATGAGGTCATGACTACAAAGGATGAATGGACTTCCTTGAAAACTGCAGTTACCTTGGCTATGAAAATGACAAATGACAAGCAATATTGTGAAAAGAGCTGCAGCTTAAAATTTTGCTATTCAGTTCTACTTATGAATGTGGGAAGACACCATCAGTACTTACCATGTTAGAGCAGATGGGTGGGCCAGTATGTATCTTACTATACATGCCTAATGACTCGCCATTTTCCTCTCTGACATTTAGGAAAACAGGAAACAGAGGGGATATGTATGCATAATTTTACAATCAGAAAGAATCACTTTCACTCGTCCCCAAATGATGATATAGGTGGAGGGGCTTAGAAAAGCAGAAGTTAATCAGGATAATCATGCCTGGACATACTGCAGACTTCTATGTTCCCTGCTTAAAAAGGTTAACAGGAAATTGGATCTATAGTATTTCCCAAGTAATTAGACATAAGGGGCTCTTTGAATTAAGGTTTAGAGAGTTATATGTTTCCAGATTTTTCTTTGTTTTCTATCTTCTCTGCCTATATTGCCCCCGGCAATATTTCAACAAGGAAATCATAGATTCTCTTGCGAAATTAAAAGTCTGTGGTGATTAGACATAGCACTTAGATGAGTAGACAGTGCTGCTGCAGAAAAAATTTTAACACTTGTTTAATTACTTGCTGCTGCATAACTAACTGCCCTAGATTTATTGATCTAAAACAACCATTTTTTGGCCTGCGATTCTACGTGATGGACACTTGGTTCTGGGCTGGCAGATCCCACAGGACTTCCTTCCCATGTTTATAAACTCAGTTTGGACTTTTGACTGAGGTGCTTCTGCTCTCTTCTGGGTAACTTTTCCAGAAGAGACTAGACTTCTTAATATGGAGGCAGTGCTTCAAGAAGGAAAACCCAATGTCCACGCACTTTCCCAGTCTCTGGTTGATCATGCTTTTGACAATTCTTTGGTCAAAACAAGTCACAATGACAAGCCCATAATTAATGTTCAAGGTGTAGGTACTATTATGAAACCAGTAGAAGGCTCTACACTGGGGTTTTTCAGCAGCATGGTCAAATGGCCTCAAAGAAACATCATAAATGTTTTGGAACTAGATAAAGGTGATGCCTGCACAACACTGTAAATATACTGAATGCCAGTAACTGCACAGTCTAAAATGCTTTATATTGTGACTTTTACCTTACTAAAACAGAGACAGAGAAAGAGAAATATCCTAGGATGATCCTTCAACTGAGAGAACATTTACCACATATAATAATTTATAAGAGCAAATAAATGTACATATACATATTAGAGATACTTATCATTCTTCATCAATAAATTATATAGTGATTTACCTATGTATTAAAATAAACTTTCTGTAGACTTAAAAGTAACTCTTAACTTTTCAAGTCAGTCAGATAAAGACAAAGAGCAAATGATTTAATATGTGAAATTTAAGAAACAAAACAAATAATCAAAAGGAAACTAAAAGGAGGTAAATCAAGGAATAGATTATTTTTTTTATTTTTTATATTAGAGAGAGGGAACTCGTGACTAGGGGAGGGGGTAGGGAGGAAGAGGCAGGGGTGGGGAGGGAATACTAAGCAGTCTCCATGCATAGCCCAGAGCCCAACACAGGTCTCGACCCCACAACCCTGGAATCATAACTTGAGCCAAAATCAAGAATCAGAGCCTCAAATGACTGAGTCACCTAGACACCCCATGAAAAAAATTCTTAACTATAGAGACAAACTGATGGTTACCAGAAAGGAGGGGGGTGGAAGAATGAGTAAAATAGGTGATGGAGATTAAGGAATGCACCTGCTGTAATAAACACTAGGAGATGTTATAAAGTGTTGAATCACTATATTGTACACCTGAAGCCAAATCATGCTGTATGTTAAATAACTAGAATTAAACAAACAAAAAACTTAAATAAAAGAATTCTTATCAGTGAAAATTATGTACTTTTACATAAAAAGGACAAATCACAATAGATGGGACTCTTTTACAGCCTTTCTTTATAGATTGTTAAACTTTACCTCTTTCACATTCCTTGTTTCATTGAAAAACCTTTCATAAGAGACAAAGTTTGAAATATTAACAGAAGAAGAAACACAATACTCACTTATTTTACTTCAAATAAAAATTCCTATCTTATCATTTTCAAGGAAAAGACCTCTAGCATTCTCTCACAGATGAGTTCCAAGCAAAAGAACAATCCAATTAAAAAATGGGCAGAAGATATGAACAGACATTTTTCCAAAGACATACAGATAGCCAACAAGTACATGAAAAGATGCTCAATACTATTAATCATCAGGGAAATGCAAATCAAATCCACAATGAGCTATGACCTCACACCTGTTTGAATGACTATTGTCAAAAAGACAAATAACAAGTGTGGTAAAAATAGAGTCTAGGAAACCCTCATGCACTATTGGGGGGAATATAAATTGGTGCCACCACTATGTAAATAGTATGCCCCCCAAAATGAAAGAATACAACTGCTATCTGACCCAACAGTCCCACTCTGGCTATCTCTCCAAAGAAAACAAAAAGACCAATCCCAAGAGTTATCTGCACCTCTATGTTCAACAGTATTTCAAATAGTCAAGATATAGAAACAACCAGAGTGTGCATTAATGGGTAAATGGATAACACGAACTCATGGGATATACACATATCCACAATGGAAAATTATTAGCCATAATAAATATTGAAAGCTTGCCATTTACATCATGGATGGACCATGTTTAGAATATTATTCTAAGTCAAATAGAGAATGACAAATACCAGATGATTTCAATGATATGTGGAATCTAAAAAAACCATATGAACAAACAAAGCAAAACTTATAGATATGGAGAAAAGAGTGGTAGTTGCTGGGAGAAGTGAAGTTGGGTTCTGGCCAAAAAAAAAAAAAAATGGTGAGGACTATACTCAGTGGTATTGTAGAGCATATTTGAAGATTTCCAGGAGAGTTGATCTTGACAGTTCTCATCACTAGAAAGAAAATCTTTTTTTAATTTTCTTTGGTTACAAAGGTCACTAGACTAATTGTGGTACTCATTTCAGAGTATAAACAAGTGTTCAATCATTCCATTGTATACCTGAAATTAATACAATGTTGCATGTCAATATTACTTCAATATAGAAAAGAAACAAAAATTAATCAGTCTTTGATTCAAATGCCTGTTATTTTTGTTTTCTTTCCTGCATGTGTTGTGACATTTTTATAATACAGTGAATGACTTTTTAATACAAAGAGACTGCTTCATTGTTTCCTTTAATTAGAACCATTTTCCAATTTAAAGGGAGAGTGATATTTTTAATATATTTTTCTCCTTTCAAAGGCTATATAATTCTGTTTTCAGTTATTTAAAGTTAGGGTGAACTAGAACCTGTTCAATCATATGATTGTTCCTCAAGCCTGAAATTTTTCTCTTACTTTCTTGAGGCATTAGAAATGCCTTTAGGACTATTTAGAATTCTGGAGGAATTTTTTTACCCAATTATCACAATTCAAGAAATTTAAATCAAATAGAATACCAAATATAGCTAGTATTCATTATCAGTTTATTTTCTAGTAATCTACTCATCTAATAGAATATATTAGCATACTCTTTTAAAGATACTTTTTCATCAATATAAAGAAGTTAACTAATTTTCCTATGTCTAAATTATTAGTGAAAATTGAACTTAAATACAACCACATGAACTCTCTAAAAATTCACGTAATTCCAAAGTCCTAATTATAGTTGCTCATCATCATTTGAGGCTGAAGCCTGACACAATAGTAGAATGTTAAAAATTAAATGTAGCCTCAACTGAGATAGATATGATTTAATAAATCTTATTTCTATTTTATAGCTTAGCAAGTAGGAGTAATTTAAATAGATTTATAAAATCAATGTTGATGTATATCTGCATTTATTTATATAAAATATGTCTATGGCCTATTATTAAGTGAAAAAGCAGGTGCATTCCTTATTGAAAATACAGAACATGAACTAGGTTTATTTTCAGGATCCCGTTAGGAAATCAGAAACCAATGTATGTAAGGGAGTGAGGGGTCCAAAGTAACAATAATAAAGGTGATAGACTGGCTGAAAGAACACAAGGAAGATGATGGTGTTCCCCAGAAGTCAGGAGTTCCCACCACCCAGACTAATTCCTAAATTCACTGTTGATGCCCTAGAGGTATGTACTAAGAAGTCAGCAGCTTCTCTGCTCCCATTACTGAAACTACTATTGCTGCTGCCTGGGTCCCACAGTCCCTTATAAGTGACTTTGATGCTGGAACCAGAAGCAGAATGGCTTACCCCTCCTACCAGGTGTCTTACCTCTGACCTGAGACACCTATTGGCAGAACCTATGCAAAATCCAACTGCAACAAAATTTTAAAAATGTAATTTTCAGGTTTCAGTGTCTTGCAGTAGTCAACACAAAAGCATGGGAACAGGGGTAAGTACTAACAAATAGTACCACCAGTGGGGAGAAAAATGTTCTGACCCCTGCCCTTATGGAAAGTTTAGTCTTCCAAGCAAAGACAACTTATCTGAGAAAAAAATGTAGTATTTTATTTGTTATAGCTGCTATGCAGGAGAGGTCCTTAATGACTATAAAGTATTGGGAATTTGTCTAGAAAGAGAGGACAGGAAAGTTTCTCTGAAAAAAAAAAAACACTGACGATTTAGCTGATTTCTAAAGGTGTCACTTATGTTAACTTCGAGAAAAATAAAGAGGGAAATATCCCAGATAAAAGAATTCCCATAATATGGACATACAAGATACCATAAGAAAGCCACTGTGAATAGATCAGAGGGCCAATGGAGAGGGAAAATGAGTGGAAGTTGCTAGGTAGATAGGTTATAAAATAATACATAGAATAAAAACCTGTTTATGGAAAATAGCATACCAGTATCTATATTGGTTTATTTACACAGAAATACACTTTCTGAAATATTTTAACTAATCAATACACATACATTTTTATAACAATACTATTGAAGCACAGAATCACTGAATGAATATTTCTAGAAAACCTGTAGTTAAAAAAAAGATGACCTAATATAAGCACTATCATATATATGTAAAAAATCAGTGAGTTTATTTTGAATGACTATTTAGAAAGCCTTATCTTTCCAAACAGGACTAGATTAAGTTCTTTTCTTTCTTGTCTCAAATGCTGTTTAATGAGAGTTTTATTATCCAGAGACATAAGCTATATACTGTTGATAAATAATATATATAACTAAAATTCAAAAAGCTTCCTGAATTCCTAGACACTTGTATCTGAAAAGCCATTCCTGTGTAATCAATCTATAGTCCCAAAGCATAAAAGATATTTGTTATGGGAAGCATCTTGAGTGGAATAAATATTACTTACAGCAATGTTGGCCAAAAAAGTATTAAAGTTTCCATAGAACACCAGTGAAATAGGATGTTAATAATTTTCCTTTATGACAAATTTGGTCTAAGAATAAAACTTTAAGTTTTTCTTTACTCCAAGAATCTTTCTTTAAAATACTAATAGAGTAGTGAATGTTTTACATCTTTAAGAGGAAGAGGTAATACATAGCATTTCCATACTGTGTTTGACAATAGGTCTTGTTTTTAAATTATCATCCTGCACTGTAATATTCTATAAGACATACCAAAAATACTATTGGAGAGATATAAGTTTAAAAATATTTCATGAATAGTCGTCATCCCTATATATATACATGTATGTGAACTTCAAGAAATTATAAGCTTCAAGTTTTACACAAAGACAAACAACTTTAACCCAATTTATTTTTTAACTTTAACCCAATTTGAATGACTTAGCCATTTGATTCATTTTTCCTTTTAGTCAATCGTTCACAGCTATTTTTTGAAAGCTCACATTTATATAAGCCCTATTCTGCATCTCAAAGATATGATTTGTGTAACTTATCTTCAAATAAGAGAATCAAAGTTTCACATCAATCATAAAACTCGTGACAAGGCTTGATATTTTGTCTAAAAATATAACTTTTATCTCATAAAACTGGTACAAATTTACTATACAAAGGTGTACCCAATACTGGAAGTAGAAACAAAGGAAGAATCACCCATGATTTTACCACACAAAAATTATCATCTTAATTTTTTCATTTATGTATGTATTGTGCACTTATGTGTAAAATATTTGTGATCATATATGCATATTTTTCTACCTTTTTTCAATCAGAAGCAGACTAATACAAGAGTACAGGATCTGCAATCAAAATTTCTGTGTTCAAATTCCAACTCTCATGTTCTAATGATATAAACTCAAGCAATTTATCTAACATCTTCCTCTCTTGATGTTAGCCACTATAAAATAGGAATGATAACAGTACTCTCTATATTTTGTTAGTATGAGAATTAGAAAACTACATAAAATGTTTGGAATAGTGTGTTAAACACAATGAGCATTCAATATATACTAGCTACTAATTATACTAAAACCTATTCTTTCTATCACAATATTAAGGTTTTTTGTGAATATCTTAAGTTTTTTACTTTTATATTAATTCCAGTGTAGTTAACATACAGTGTTAGAGTGGTTTCATGTGTACAATATAGGAATTCAACAATTTAATACACTTCTCAGGGTTCATTGTATTAAGTGTACTCTTAAGCCCCTCTCCTTTTCACTCACTGCCCCCAACTATACAATATTACATTATGTTAATATACTAATGGATAATTAGACTGCCTCCATACTTTCCTTATTATTAAGAACACTAGAATAAAAATCTTTTTGAATAAATAATTTATTTTCTTTTTAAATAGTTTTTAAATACTCTTAAAGATACACCATCAAAACAGGAGCTATGGTGAAATATGGCCATTTGTAGCAAAGTGGATGGACCTCGAGGGTGTCACGCTAAGTGAAATAAGTCAGGCGGAGAAGGACAGATACCATATGTTTGCACTCATAGGTCTAGCAGGAGAATAGGAGAAACCTAATGGAGGACCAAGGGGAGGGGAAGAGGGAAAGAGAGTTGGGGAGAGAGAGGAACACAAAACTTGAGATTGAATACTGAAAATGAACTGAGGGTTGAAGGGGAAGGGGGAGAGGGAAAAGAGGTGGTGGTGATGGAGGAGGGCACTTGTGGGAAAGAGCACTAGGTGTTGTATGGAAACCAATTTGACAATAAACTATTTATAAAATTTTTCCAGTTAAAGATTCAAAACTATATGGCGATTGTATTAATGAAATAATGTGTGAAGAATTAACTGACACCTCAACTGGCCAGTGTTGCAGTATCTACCATGGTACAAAGGTGAAAGTGACTGAAGCTGAAAAGTGATTTGTATGCATTCACCTCATAAGTTCTTATGATGAATTCCAAAGCCCTGGGGGTGACTGGGTGGCTCAGTCGACTGGGGTTCTGATCATGACTTCAGCTGAGGTCATGATCTCACAGCTTGATCCTCTGTTCTGACAGCTCGGAGAATGGCGGCTGCTACAGATTCCGTGTCTCCATCTCTCTCTGCCCCCTCCCCATGTGTGCTGTGTCTCTCTTTTACTCAGAAATAAATAAGCATTTAAAAATGTAATAAAAAAAACAGGAGCTATGGTTCAAAGTGGATGAAGCCTTTTAAAAAAATTTTTTAGGAAAGCAAAATAACCTCCACTAAGGTTTTACCAACTTATATTTCTCCAACTACATAAGCAAATATTTTTCACAATGCTGAGTATTTTAATCTCCAAATACCTGCCAGATAAGGAAAAATTATACTGCTTTAGTTTGGAATTTTTATTACCAGTGATAGAACATTTATATATCATTAGTTACTTGGGTTACCTTGCTGAACAACGATTCTTTGTTACGCATTGGGCAGAGAGGGGTGAACACAGCAAACTAAATCCCTGGGACCCTGGGGGCTCTTAATCTTTTCTTTATTGATTTCTATGAACTCTTCATACTTCATTGTAGCATCCTGAGCAGTGTTTGAGCTGTGTTGAATAGTTGCTGAGTGGCAGATCACATAAAACATTTTATCATGTTTACCATATATTTACCAATGTATCCTTTTTTCTTTTGACTTAAAAAAATTCTTTGAGTACTACTTAAACTGCGTTCAAAACTATTTAAACATTGGTGCAAAATTTATTATTTTGTAACATTTACTTGTTTCTTATCTGAATCAAATTGTGGAAGACCTGAAGTTTAAAGGTAAAGCATACAAAGGCTATCAAAATTATCCATGTTATCCAGAAGTAACTGAAACTGGAAATCTGTGTATATATACATGTATTTGTTTATATACATATGTAAATATGTGTATATATTGATATTTAAAAATATAGTATATTTAATAAATGGTTCATGTCTATTAAAATATTAAAAGGAATTGCTAAAAATTGCCAACTAATAAAAAGACAGTTCTGTTTTCAAGAGACCCTCAACTCTGGGTCTGCTGTCATAGGTACTTGAAACCTTGCAACCTGTATTTATTATTTACTTTGGATAGAAGATAAACACTTTCTGCTTATTGGGATTTACCACCAATCACTAAATGAGCATGTTAATGTATGAAACGAATATTGACTTGTCCGAGATAGAACAAATAAACAGTTGTTATTTATTTTTATGTATATCAAAAACTGAAATATAGTGGCTATTAATTTAACTCTACCTCGTATCTGAGAAGCTGACTTCTTCCCCATTTAAATTGGGACAGATCCTTTTAATAATTAGAACAAAATATTAAACTTTATCTTATTTGTAAGCATTTGAGGTTCCAATAAAACTGGAAAAGTTTTTAAATGATGTGCCACATTAATAAATTCATCAACAAATTAAAATTAGAGCATTTGCTAAAATGATGATTTTTCTGAAGAGTGGTTTTCTTTTGTCTTCTTTCTTTCCCTCTTTCATGATGGTTTATTTGAAGTATTTTTTTGCTGCCCTGACATACGTATGTGAACAAACATTTCCAGTGGGAAAAAAAATTAATGTATATCGATTTCAGCCAAAATTACAGTAGACTTTACCTCAACACAAAGCAAGTTTTCCATACACACTGATTCTTGTTTGGTTTGCTCATTTCCAAATGAAGAAAATGGTAAAGGGGAGAATATCAGGAAGTACAAATGGATATAGTCTGTGCATCTAGCCTATTTAAGTAGGTCAAATTTTATGAACAGTGGAATGAGGTTTCTATAAATATTCATTCATATGCATTTATTACAAATACATTAATATGACAAAACAGTGTCATATATCAAGAATCAATAGCTTCACAGTGCATAATTTATATGAAACACTTACTATCATTGTCTTTGTTATTCTACCAAGCACAAGACCTTTTTACTACAATATGAAATGACTAAACTGTGAATATTTTCACAAATCCTTTTCCTAGGAAGATGATAGTTCTGTTATTAAAAATAGAAATAAACTGAGGTTAGTGATACAATAACCTTTGTTCTATATGCTGAATATTTCAGTCAGCACTGTTTAGAAGTTGTGATTTTTTTTAAGAAATATTTTTTGGAAATGTATGAAGGTTCTATGTGCCTAGGAAAATCTCAAAGAATATGAAAAATGAAATTTTATCTTCGTCTTTTTATATCCTCTGGTAAAATTTCATTAAGATTTATCCAAATTTCAGAAAGTAGATTTCATATTGGTATTCCAGACCATACATATTCTTCCTTTTCTCAAAGCTTCTCAAAATGAAGCTGAAATGTGCTAAATGGATTCTGACATATCCTCCTTTATAGATATATAAATTGACAGAAACTGTTAGAAAGATTTGACTGGAGAATAAATTAATTTTAACAGTGAAAGGATAAAAAAACATGCACTCAAGAAATATAGTGATTGTGACATAAGATCTGAATGAGAACTATAACAAAATGTTTTCTTTTTAACTGGAAATCAAAATGAGATGTTTAATATAACCTTATCAAAGTTCTCACAAAGGCTTTTAAAAAAAGCAACCTGAGAATAATGTAGATTAATCTTTTTTTTAAGTTTATTTATTAGGAGAGAGAGAGAGACAGAGACAGAGGCAGAGAGACAGAGACAGAGACAGACAACCAGGGAGGGGCAGAGAGAGAGAAAGAGGGAGAGAATCCCAAGCAGGCTCCACACCATCATCACAGAGCTCAATGCAGGGCTCCAACTCACAAAGTGTGAGATCATTACCTGAACTGAAAACAAGAGTCAGAGATGCTTAACTGCCTGAGCCACCCAGGCACGCCATAGATGAATCTTAGTTCAGAGATAGATAGGTAATTCTAAGTACAAATTAAAAGCCTAAGAATCTGATACAGGTCAGAAGAATATTCTTTTTAGAATCCACTACCAGTGCCTTTATTATATTTTTAAAGTTCAAAGATTTTTAGTTCAAAATGGTAGACTTTAAACATACATGTAATTCCCTACCTCCCCAAATCCCATTTTGCATTGGGTAATCCGCAGCTTGAGCTTTCTATCACTGCATCCAGAGGGCAAAACTACCTTGACATAATACTTTTCATTGAACCAGAACCCACAATCAGCTTTTCTGTTCACAAGAGATGCTATTGTGGAAACTAACTGGCAACTTGCTAAGAACACACTAGCCACACACACTCCTCAGTCTAGCTCTTACTTAAAAACATAAGTAAGAATTATCAAATATTTGGAGTAAAGATCTAACAACATAAAAGGGACTATGATGAATTTAAAGAAACATAATGAAAATTACAAAAGAATTTTAAAATTCAAATCCATAATCTCAGCAAGGCTATCTCCAAAAATTATATAACTAAATGAAGGATATTGGATATTTTAAGGTTGATTGCTAGAGGGAAAAAATCCAATAAAATGGGCATAAGTGAAGAGGACATTAATGATCTGAAAGTTAAAGCAGTGACACCAAGCATTGGACAAGTGAGAGCTAATTATATGTTTTACCTACATTTTTACCTCAGAGTAATTCATAAAATGTGTAATTAATGGTCTTTTCTCAACATGAAACTTAGGAACACATAGTTTTCTAAACTTGCCTAAGCTCACCCAATTAACTAAAAGTTATTTATATATTTTTTTACCATTTTAATAAAGAACAACCATAGAATTAAAAATATTTTTCTCTTGGCCTTCCCCTAAGTCTTGAGTAAATTTTTCTCTTGTCTCTTTCATTCTCTCTATTCTATCTGAATGACATACTAGAATTAGATTACATTTGGTCAAGGTTGTATGGATTGATCTCCAATGGCAGGGTTGGTTTCTGGATTCACAAATATCTCCATGACTTCATCCCCATCTCCTTCCATTCTATTATAACAGCAGAGTCGCACTGGGCAGGGATACTGTAACCTCCCTCTAGGGAACTACTGTGACACAAACATTTATCTATCCCCTATGATATCTGGGGACAGTCTTTTAGGTTGTATAAAGAGTTAACTAAATTATAAAATAAAGCATTGAAACTTGATAAAGTTATTCTCTTTACTACTTCACTACTATGCCTTTTCTGAAACAACAAGAATAGGTTCCAAAAAATCTAAAACTTATATATTAGAACATAACAAATTCCAAAAAGAATAGAATGAAATAATCAAATTAATAACAAAAAATAATAAAATAAAATTTGTCATCACTAACAAAAAGCACAAACTTTCTCATGGAATAAACCCCAAATCTTTTAGATGAAATTTCAACATTCCAAAAAATGTGACAGAATTTTAAATTCTAAAGAGAAGTGAAAAGTGTATCCTATATTACAGGCTAGAAACCCCAGAGACTGGTAGCACTCAAATAAATTTAGCAGGGTTTACTAATTTGAAGATGACTGAAGAACTGAGAACTTCTGAAAAGGTCATAAATCTGGAAGACCAAAAAGAGTCGAAGGTTATCAAGGAAGAGGGGACCAGAGCAGGTGTTTTGTTTGTTTGTTTGCTTGAAATAGGAGAGATCCGAAAAGGTCAAACTCTAAGAATAACTATCAATCAGAAATGGTACAGTTGTGAGGTGTCTAGGTGGCTGAGTAGGTTGAGCAGTTGAACATCAGTCTTGATTTTGGTTTGGGTCATGACGTCACAGTTCATGAGACTGAGTCCTGTGTGGGGCTCTATCACTGACAGTGTAGAGCTTGCTTGGATTCTCTCTCTCCCTTTCTCCCTGGCCCTCCATGGCTCGTTCTCCCTTCCTCCCTCCTTCCCTCCCTTCCTTCCTTCTTTCCTTCCTCCCCTTCCTTCCTCCCTTCCTTCTTTTCTTTCCTCTCTCTCTCTCCCTCTCTCTCTCTCCTCAAAATCAATAAATAAACATTTAAAAACAAGAAATGAAAAATAAACAGGACTGAAGATCTTCTGCCATGGGTTCAATCCCTGATTGGACTAAAGGTGATCTATCCCTAGCCTTACTATCTGACTAAAGGAAAAGCAAATTATTTTCAGTTAATAACATCATCTGAATCTCAAATTAATTCTTACCATTTTTCCATCTATAATGCCTAGTACTCAGTAAAAGAAATAAGCAATTATGAAAAAGGACAAGAATTACTCAAAAGGCAAAACAAAAAAGATTAAACAGATTCATAGGTAAGCTGTACATTAGTGTTATCACACAGAAACTTTAAACTTGCTATAAAAGGGAAATGAACCTTAAGAGACTTAAATACAGAGAGCAAGCTGAGGGTTGCTGGCGGGGTTTGGGGTGGGGGAATGGGCTAAATTGCTGATGGGCATTAAGAAGAACACTTGTTGGGATGAGGACTAGGTGTCACATGTAAGTGACAAATCACTAAATTCTACTCCTGAAATTGTTATTACCCTATATGTTAACTAACTTGGATTTAAGTAATAAAATAAAATAAAATAAAAATACACAGCTAAAGACCAACCCTCATACAATGTTGTTAATACCATCACTTGGTATGGATCTGATAGACAGTATATAGTTAATAAATGCTTGTTGTATAAATAAAAAATAAACTTGCCAAAATTAATATATTCATGATTACAAATAAGATGCAGAATTTAGACAGATGACTAAAAACTATATTTTTAAAATTCTAAAAATCAAGTGGAAATGAATATGTAATTAAGAACCTCATACATGTGTGTTTAAAAGCAGATCAGACACAGCTAAAGAGTTAATTATTAATCTTGCAAATAGTTCAGAAAAAAAATCCAGATTGATGTATTAATATTCACGGTATTGGCATCCCAGACTGAGAAAAAAAGAGAGAATAAGGCAATGGAATATTTAAAGAGACAAGGGCAGAGAATTTTTCAAAACTGAGGAAAGAAATCAAGCCCCAGATCTAAGAAATGCCAGGTGATTGCTAGCAAGTTGACATCAGAGTCTATGTCATGTGACAGTCCCGAGAGCCCGTCTCCCTCCAGCATTAATGAGTATTTCTACCTGAAGCGTCGGCTGGACGGATCTGTGCTGCAGACTTCTTACCGGGGCCAGTTCATCTCATTAACCTCAGAGACAGACGTATGACGCATTGTACGATGCTGGAGAACAGCAACCTCTAGACAAAATACTTTTAAAATTCCCAAAGAAGCAAAAACTAAAATAGTATCTCATATTTCACACCCCACCTCCCCTGGCCAACTGGCCTTATCCACATACTTCCTTGAACTTGGGAGCTAGGTAATGGGAACAGAGGTCAGCTTCCTTGACATTTCAGGATTCATGCTAAGACCTCAGCCGTTATCTTAACAGGTGCCTACAAGTGAATGAGAATTGGGCTGATTGACATCTCTCATTTTTCCCACCCATCTCTTTGTATTGGGACTTACATAGTCCCAATACATAACATGTTCCTATGTTAACAACTGTTAAATGTTCATAAGTTAAAGCTTTTTTCAGAAAATTTCAACTTTATTCCTGTATTCTGTTTTCTATTCATGCTTTTCAAATTCTCTGATTTAAAATATCTACTCTTCTCTTTTTAATATTCCTTACACAGTTTTCTCTATCCTTTTCAAATTTCCTCTGTTAAATTGTTTTTGCTGTATCACTTGCATATAACAGGTGCTTTTTTCCATGCTTATGAACCTTGATATTTCCAGTGAGAATTTAATGCATTTGCATGTATAGTTTGGACTATTACTGATTATAACTAAATATAAACTAGATTTTAGTGTATCTATGATTACTTTTGTTTGATTGTTTACTTTTCTGTTGAGGTCATTTTCAAGGTTATCATCACTTTCTTTTTATTGTGCATATTTTTGAAAGAGTAAAGTCTATCCTGATCTTAATTTGACTGCATATGTTATCGACAGAACTTGGTTTTCTAATTTATCTGGAATCGCCATAAAAAATCTTTCTTAAAGCTATAGTCACAAGGTTCATTTTATAGATTTAGACAGTGGATTTTCTGTTGAGCTTAGGGGTTTGGGTTTAATCAGCAAGAACTGTGAATTTGTTGTAAAATTTGTATTTTCTTAGATTTTAAGAGAACTAACCAGAGTGCACTCTGCATAATGAGTGCTCATCTTACTTTTATGTGGATGCCTTAGGGTTCTGTTTTGTTTCTCAATCAAGGGCGAGCTGTTGAGGCTTCATTTCAAATAGAAATAATCCATCCAAGGGACTTAGCTGATCATTTTTTTCTCTTTCCTACAGCCATAGGAGGGACAAACAATAAGCAAAACTTACAGGTTTTTACCAATATTGTTATTATTAAAAAGAAAAAGAGAATATCATTTGAGATTGTCTATTACCATTGTTTTTTGTTAATTTCTGTCCTGTTTCCCTTTTTACATTTTGTTCTGAATGATCATTATCTAGAGTATATTATGGATTCCTACTAGCCAGATAAATATAAAATGGCAAATCTTCCATTTTCCTCCAAGTATCTGGTGATTAATGATTTATCTACCATAGTAAAAAAGGGCTTTTAATCTAGCGTTATAGTCTATATCTTTTCTCCTCTCTCAATTAACTCCAACCTCTCTCATTAATTTATTTTTCAGTCCCTCTAGTTATAACTTATCTCTTTTGATGGTATTAACTTACTTGATCTTTAATCTCTTTAGAAGTAGCTTGTTCTTCTTCAGTTCATATTATCTCTTTTAGCATGTACCTCTTTATCCTTCCTGCAGTCAAGTGCTTTTTTCTAGAAAGCAGTGGGCTGCAGAGAACTTTAACACTCTGATCAAAATCCCTTTTGGATGAACCCATCACATGTATAGAAAGAAAAGAGTGGACTTAGCTCCATGAAGTGGCATCAATGTGATGATGGTTATGGTAAATAGCAGACCTGGTGGTGGCTCCATCGCAGGACAGCTCAGATAGAAGTTAGGCAGTAGCAGCAGTGGTGGTGTTCTGATGGTAGGTGCCCTGATAACTATGCTAATACTACCTGCAAAAGCAAGTGGCCATAGTTGCAGTGATGAGAGCAGTCATAGTGGTATTTTGAAAGAGTGCTGGTGATGATGGCAGAGGTGGTAGTCGTAGGGTAATAGTGATGGATCTCATCTCCTGAAAAATGTTTCCCTACCTTTCGCTCTACACCTATTCTGCCTGAAGTCCTTTCCCAAGTTATGCCATCACTAGTGACTGGGAGTAGACTCACCAGTCTCGCTCTATAAGGGATACAACTTTACTGTCTAACCTCATTGTTACAGCTAAAGAAAGAAAGATGCCCCTAGATTTTATGGAGAAGCTGGAAGGCATTGGTCTAAAACAAGAATTACATATATAAATTTATGAAGTAATAAATCCATTTTCTTAGCTATAGTACAGGGACGTTAATAATACTTCTTCCTCTGATTGTGAGGTGAGGGTGAGAAAATGCCATCTGTCCCACACACACACACAATAGCTTTCTAATGGCTTTTGAGAACATTTTTTTCCTTCCTTCCTTTTTCCTTAAAACTTGTACTCCAACCTGGTATGCAAACTGTTATTTCAGTTTGAAAAGCATGCTCTCATTGAAAAAAAAACAGTTCTAGATTTTAATGAAACTGGTTCACAAATTAACTTTCAAAACACATGATTCCATCTAGAGAGGGAATTTGCAGGATCTTAGTTTAAACAACTGGATAGGAAATTTGTCCCAAACGTCAGGAGTAAGTTTCCAAGACATCTCCCCTCAAACCCTTACTTTACGGTTTATTTCATAAGAACTTAAGAAGAAGAAAAGTCTGTTGTATTTTGTTTGGGCTGTGATAGGGAACACAGTGCTTATGACAACAGACAACACAGATGCAGGTAAGAATGCTCAGGTTAGAAGCCACAGCATTTTGAACCACAGAACATTTTCCTTTCATGAGTGTTAGGATTACACATTTTATAGAGTACTAAAGGAGAGACATCTTCAAAAACAACCCACAATAAAAAATGTGCTCACGGCAAACTTTTAACAGTTGCAAATCCAAAAGCTACGATACTTCTTCTTCCAGAAAAAGACAAGTTTGGCCTCCACTTTGCTTCAATTCTCTACCTTAAGGCTAAAGCCAACTTTTCAGAAGAAAAGTTGTCATCTCTCCACTTTTGAATCTTTTTGACAATGAATACCCAATATTTTTAGAATAAAAACAAGGTTGTTAGCATGGTCAAAAGGTCCAGTATGGTTTTGTTCTAACCTATCAAAAACCTCACTCTCACTTCAAACCATGCTCCCCCTTGCTGATCCCACTTGAACTGCTTCAGCTTTGTTCATTGCCTCACAGACAATTCATCCCCACAGTCTAGAATATTCACATCCCCTAATGATCCTTGTTCACACTAGAGTGCAATGACCATCACTTTGGGGAAGCCTCCCCTGAAATTCCTTACCTGAAGCCAAATCATCCTCTTTGTGGTTCTTATGAATCTTTTCCATATTATTTAGAGTGGAAATTTCCATTAGTTTAAAAGATGATTTGGATAATATTTTTTTGTTTCCAAATTAAATTTCAAGCTTCAGGAGGGCAGGGATTATGGCTGTTTTTTTTTCTTTTCATTCAGGTTCCTGACACCTTCTATCCTAAGACACTCAGTAAGTATGTATATTCTATTCCAACTGACCTTCCCTATCACATCAGGTGGGGTGAAACCACAGTCACATAGGAAGTCATTAAAGCCCAAGGAAAGAAGAATTAAAACTTTGATTGTAAGAGCTAAAGTTCCTCACCATGATTTTGTTGAAGAAGAAATAAAATACATGTATATTCATAATATAACATTTAGAGTTGATAAATGAATATATTTATAATTATATTAATAAATATGCATATGCCTATATTTTTATATTTAAATTTTATTTTCTGGGATAAAAGGTCAGGGAGTCTAAAAGAAATTTGATTTCTATATCCAATCTATCCAAGTGTTTCCATAAAAAATGTCTCCCCATGACAGATCTGGTATTCTTTAATTTTTTTTAATGTTTATTTATTTTTGAGAGAGAGAGAGAAACAGAGTGCAAGCAAGGGAGGGGCAGAAAGTGAGGGAGAGACAGAATCCCAAGTTGGATGCTTAACCAGCTGAGCCACCCAGGCACCCCCAGATCTGGTATTCTTTTTTTAAAATTTCTTTTAATGTTTTTTTATTTATGCTTGAGAGACAGAGAGAGAAATCACGAGCAGGAGAGGGTCAGAGAGAGAGAGAGAGAGAGAGATAGAATCTGAAGCAGGCTCCAGGCTCTGAGCTAGCTGTCAGCACAGAGCCCGACATGGGGCTCGAACCCCCGGATTGTGAGATCTTGACCTGAGCTGAAGCTGGACACTTAACCGACTGAGCCACCCAGGCGCCTCCAGATCTGGTATTCTTAATAAAATGTTATCATCAAGCTTCTGTTTCCCAAAGAAGATTAAAATGAGCTAAATAATACTCCTTGCAGAATATTGTTTCTGGAATTATTTATAGATAGGCATACTATCTATGTTTGACTGACAATATGGCTTTTTTAAACACAATACTATGACATAATTAATATTGCTTGTCTATACACACAGTGTTTTTTAGAAGAAACTACAAATCCCATCCTCACTAGGTCCTTGATCTACCTATCTCACTCAATGTCGTGGCTGAAGTCCCAAACATCAGACACAGACCACAGAGATGACTTCAAGGGCCATTGCTGGGGGAAGTGGAGATCCATGAACATATCAAGTCTGGGCAGAATATATATAAATGACAGACACTATATAGTTCCAATACTTATGTATCCCTCACTCATGCTAGAAGCTAGAGGTTAAGCGCATAAAAGCGGTGCCCTTAAAAGTGGTGCAAGTCATCATTCTGGTGAATTTATGCCTCTAATCGTCACTATTCATGTAAACCCACCCATGGATTCATCTTTTATTCATTCCTCTCTACTATGTTTAAATCACTAAGAACTCATTTTCTGCCCTGTACCTGAGAGACCTGCTCTAATATTCTGTAATGGAATGGATTATGTTATAAGGAAGGTTCAGAGCTTATCAGATCAAACCCACTACCTGGTCTGCTATGAAGGGTTTTTGCCTGGAGGAACCAATGGTAATTGGAATCTAACTGCTAATTCAAGAATGCTCCCACAGTTAAATGCTCATCTAACAGTTAAAGTGATTAAGACATAGTCTTATAGGAGACTGTGAAAACAGGTCCTTATCAAGCTCCAGCTCCAACCAAAGGTAAATATACAACTCCCTGCAAAAATCACCATACATAGGCTCCATGCTTCCAGTCATCTGACAAGTCTCTGCCTCCTGTATTCCATTCTTAACCAGTTTTCTGTTAATTATGTCTCCATTTTCCTTTCCCTTATCCTGAGATACACTACAGTATTCACAACATTCAGACAGATACTTCATTGTCATTATCCACTATGCTTTCAATCTGAATTTAACTTCCAACAGGGCCTTCTGGATTATTCTAGGCTGCCTGTCTTAAAATTCACATGCCAGTATCACAGCCCACATGCCTTGCCTGCCTTACTGAGCCCAGAGTCTTGAGCTTCGCTTCTTTGCAAGGAGGTTTTACAAAAATACAATGGATATGTTTATAATTCTCTTGGCCCAACAAATGTCAGTAGTGAGAAAAAGTAGCGGGTCTCATAGGAGCTTATTTATCTCAGCCAAAGAATGCGAAATTTAAGACTTCTGCTCTGTAGCTGCTTTATTGCAATTTCCTGTGTCAGCACTCCACCTGAAAGGAAGCAAGTCCTGCCTAGATCAGTCAAGCTTGAGTGTATAGTTTCCGACAGCAGCTTATACAGAGCTACCTTCTCCCTCTAACTTCTTCCCTGATACCCGCCAAGTTGGCATATAAAAAGATGTTTACCTCCCTTATTATTTACCAAGACAAGGAAACACCTAAAAGCTAAAATAAGCTGCGCTAGTAAAAGTGAAAAAGGAGAATGCTTAGGTCACAGTTTGTTTGTTCCTTTTTTTTAATTTGTACTCAAGAAAGATTTGCTCTCCAAATCAATTTCTGCCCACTCCGATTCTTGTGTGAGTATTTTGACAAAAGCTTGGAAGAAGCCTTAAGAGGTAGGAATCGATATTAAGATTATACTGGGGCGCCTGGGTGGCTCAGTCGGTTAAGTCTCCGGCTTCGGCTCAGGTCAGATCTCACGTTCGCGGGTTCGAGCCCCGCGTCGGGCTCTGTGCTGACAGCTAGCTCAGAGCCTGGAGCCTGCTTCCGGTTCTGTCTCCTTCTCTCTGTCCCTCCCCATCTCATTCTCTGTCTCTCTCTGTATCAGAAATAAATAAAACATTAAAAAAATTAAAAAAAAAAGATTATACTAACTGGCCTATAAACAATTCTTGCCTTCTCAGCCAAAAGCTGAGGATAAAAACCACAGAAAGAGGTCATACTTAACTGATTTTTATACAAGAAACAATAGACAGAGTTGGGACACATGAAATCTGTTTTTATTCTGCTGGATATTTGATTTCTAAATCCTCACTTATAATATATTGAAGGCAAAGCTGACAAGGGTTTTAGATTGTATCTGGAACTATGAAATTTATATCTTGAGATTTCCTTATTCAATATTTATATAAAACTCATGATAGCTAAATTTAGATATTTGGGTAAAAAAAATCTCCCCATGACAGGCCACCTGTTTTAACACCCTTCCCATAAACATGTGAGGCAAAATGTCATAATGGCTGTATAAACTGGGCACTAGTAACCCAGACAGCTAGTCAGCTAGTCCTAAAATGGCTTAGAAGGGCTTTCAGCAAAATTATATGCGAGCTTCCTTGTCATAGAAACTACTCATCATTTTACACAATGTGGCTTTGCTCTCCATCAGCAGCCACCTCCTTGGGGCATCCAGGCCTTCATTAATTTTCCAAGGGTAAGAACATTCAAAAACTAGAGGGACTGACGGGCTATTTGTTTGAGAACAGACTCACAAAATCAAAGAACCAGGAACCAGGAACCAGAGCAAACACAGAGGAAGATATTCAAAGACTGTCCCTTTAGATTGCTGCCTGTGGATGGCCAACTGGAACGACAAGCCAGCCCTCATCCTTGGAGGAGGGTGAGAAAGCAGTGGTTTACAGACTGAAAACCACACTGGAGTAGCAGCACCTAGGTGGTTCAGTAGGGTAAGCATCCAACTCTTGGTTTCAGCTCCAGTCATGACCTCAGGATTTCATGAGTCTGAGCCCCACATCAGGCTTTGTGCTGACAGTACAGAGCCAGCTTGGGATTCTCTCTTTCCCTCTCTCTCTGCTCCTCCCCCTCTCATGCTGTCTCTGTCTCTCTCAAAAATAAACAACAACAACAACAAACAATAAGTGCACTCGATGCAGAGAAAATACTCTGTGCAATTGCACGTAACAGGAGATCACTATCACCTCCATGTAAGGTGACTTGGGTGAAACTGCCAGATATAGTTCTGAAGAAGTAAAGGCTGTTTCAAGAAGATCTTCACAACACAAAATTAATTAATTAAGTTAAAAGACCTGTTTTAGAGATAGGAGGACCTAAAGGAATTTCATAAGGGGAATGATGACATATCATAGCTAAATTTTAGCTTGAACATGATCACAACAAGACGCCCCTCCCCATTCATACAGAACTTAGGCATGACTCACTGTCCTCCTCTCTGTCATTACTCTTTGAGAATCTCAAGGTCTGAATGACCCAAATAACACCCTATGCTTTTGAATTGTGGAACTTGTCATCTCCAAAATTTTACATTCTCAGCCACATGAGTCCAAATACTACATTTACCAATAATCAGGCTCCTCTGATTTCTTAATTTCTCACTCTTTAAACAGCACCGCCTGGCACCCTGCTCTCCTCCTCTAGTAGTATTTCTTTAGTCAATACTTTGACCTCAAAACTCCAAATCTATGGACTTTCATAAGTTTTCACTATCTCTGTCATCATGTTCTTACCTTCACTTGTTTTCATGGCTAGTTTAAATTCCATGTTCTGATGCCAAATATAATGTGCCAAGGACTGGACACATTTGGCTTATCATTATTTCTGGTTATGTCTGTGAAGGTGTTTCCAGATGAGACACATATTGGCATCAATAGACTATGAAAGCATATGGCCCTCTCCAATATGGGTGGGCATAATTTATCCCACTCAGGGTCTGAATATTGAAAAACAAAAAAGTGTTAAAAGGGAGAATTTAGTCTCTTAGCCTGACTGCTGAGCTGGAACACAGGTCTTTTTCTGACAGGTGATCCTGGCTCTCAGGATCTTTGATTCAGACTAGAAATGCATTATTCATTTTTTCTGGTTCTTCAGCTCACATTCAGCCTCCACAACAATGTGAGCCAATCCTGCATATATACATCTCTCTCTGTAGGGGGAGATAATGTATGTGTGTCTGTATGTGTATACAATTTCCTACTGTTCTGTTTCTCTGGAGAACCTGACTAATCTAATGCACAAAGTTAATCATTTGCTTTAAAACACTTTCCCCTCTCCAATATTCCTTTCATATACAAACTCCAAATTTTCATGAGCCCAATTTCCTTACCTTTCCAAGACTGGTTCTCAGCAGTTCAATGTTCTTTTATAAAATACAGATATGTATTCACTATTTGCCATTTAAACACAACAATCTACTTAGCTTATCATAAGCCAGATACTGTCCTAGACCTGAGAGATACAGAAATAAGCAAGACACAAGTCATGTCCTATTGGCTTTTTCATCCTGAGAAATGAAATCTATACACAAAAGAGGCAGATGAAAGGTGAATACAAAAAACCATTTTAGTTAGTAATAAACATATAAAAATTCAAATCAAGGTAAGTATTTAGATCATCTGATGGGAAGAATGTTGGATTTGGTCATTAAAGGAGGTCTTTCTGAAGAGAAGAAATTAGAGCTAAGATTTATGTAAGGAACAAACACAATGAAGACCAAAGAAAAGAGTTATCCCTGAAATATGTCCTGGATTTCTCAGTGTGTAAGACATGATTCTTCAATGGCCTTACAATGGCATTCCAGGCACTAAACCAAGGAAGGTCCTTGTGACCTCTCTGATCTAGTCTTCCTTTGCATTCTTATTGGATTACTCTGGTGTAGCTACACAAGCCTACTTGCCTGGCACTAGATGGGCATGTTGCCATGTTGGAGACTGCATAGTAGCTGTTCCTACACCTAGAATACCTTTCCCCAGACATTTATGTGGCTAACTCCTTCAAGGAGGTCTACTTAGAACAATCCCTTGCACATGTAAGTGCTATATAAGCATTAGGTATTGATTTTTTTAATAACTTACAATTCATTTTGGTTACATCCACAAGTTTAATAGGAAAGTTTAGCCTTGGCTTTTTAAAAAGTTCCCAAGACTCTTCTTGGCAATGGAGGCAGGAATAAAGGAATCCTTCTGACCACATACTTCTGCATTAAAAACTAAAATAAACAAGTACTTTACTAACAAAGCACATTTCTGGTATGTTTTTAATATGAAGAACATAATTTTGAAACCATTGGTCTAAGGTCTTTGCCTTTGGAAAATCATGATCATTCATACAACTTCTGCTTTGTACCACACCACACTGCTCCTGTAAGGCAACTGAACACAGTGTCTACTTGCAGTCTGAAGGGGAGTGATGGAAAAGAAGAAAATGCATAAATAAAACAGTGACAACATAGAAAGTTTAGTAATTAAAAATATTATTCTGCCATTGTAGATTTTATTGTTTCATGTACCAAAGGATTATCCTAGAAGTTCTTTGAAACTTTGGTGTATCAGCAATAGACAGGTAAAAGGCCTGTGCATTTCATCAGAATTTTAACTATCTGTTTCACATTGTTCTTTTATTATTAATGGCGCAGTTACAACAGTGCTTCTTAAACTTTAATGTAGAATGAATCACCTGGAGATCTTGTGAAAAAGCTGATACTGAGTAGTTTGAGGATGTGCCCCTTTTTCTGCATATCTAACACACCCTGAGGATGCCAATGTTGGTCCTGGGAACTTAATACAGGCTTAGTTTATATATGTCTTCCTTTTTTTTTTTTAAGTTTATTTATTTATTTTGAGAGGAAGAGAGACAGCATGAACAGAGGAGAGGCAGAGAGAGGGAAAGAGAGAATCCCAAGCAGGTTCCATCCTGTCAGTGCAGAGCCCGTTGCAGAACTCAAACACACAAACTGTGAGATCATGACCTGAGCCAAAATTGAGAGCTGGACGCTTATCCTGAACTACCCAGGAGCCCCATCTTTTTTTTCCTAAGTTTATTTATTTATTTATTTAGAAAGAGAGGGAGAGGAAGGGAGAGAATCCCAAGTAGGCTTCGAACTGTCAGCACAGAGCCTGATGTGGGGCTCAAAGTCATGAATCATGAGATGATGATCTGAGTGGAGACCAAGAGTGGGACACTTAACTGACTGAGTAACCAAGACACCCCTAGGTATGTTTTTCTTAATGAAATACATATAATTTCTCTATATAATGTGCCTTAATGTATACAAGCTAAAACTTATTTCAAAGAATAATTTAAAAAGTAAATAATTCATACTGGGTTTATTCAGCATCCATAGTACAACTCGTCTATAATTTAGATAGGAGTCTCAATATTGCACACTGCATGATTCAATTCAACGTTTTCATATGCAGAACTGGAATTTGAGTTGCATGCTTTTTATTTATCTTATTTTTTTCTTTTTCTTTTTAAAGAAAATGTTTAGTTGATTATTTTTACGAAAAAGGGTTTTCATCTTTTCTTACATAAAGGTACAGTAGTGAGAGAAAATACATCCTCTCTCTCACATACACCTACAGCAATGATACGATTAACATAGTCTTGTTTGTTTCTTACTGAATTACAGCCTTAGTAAAATTTTAACTAGAAGGCATAAACTGGCATTTGCAAGAAACAAACACAGGAAAGGACTTACCACTTTACACAGAAATTATTATTACTGAACCCATCACCTTAGTTTGGAATATAGGATAACAAATTTTTCATTTAAAAACAAAATTTATATAAATTCCTTTTTGGAAACTCTAAGTTAATAAAAGCAAGTAGTTTCTTTAGTAGCATGTAAGATCAAAGACTGAAACCACGCCTTCTGCCAGTACGTCTTTTACCGACATGGCCAAAGATAAAGTGTATTATCTAAATATTTTCTTGGAACACAGCCTCCACCCCAGGGTGACAAGAATTATACTTTGTATTTACATAAAACAATAGAAAATTATTGTAGCAATTTGTGTCGATCTTACTGCAATTCCTCATAAGCAGAAGAAATAAACAGCTTCATAGCAGGTAACAATTAGACCAGGTTAAAAGTTTGAGAGAAGTTGATTTCTTCGTTGTTTACTTAAATCTTGCTAAAAGCAAAAATATTTTAAGTTATACATTTTTAGAGCTACACCTGTCCAACAGATTTCCTCTGCCCATCGTGGAAATTGCTCACCATTCTCTAAGCTCCATGCAGTTTTAGGATTAGTAGCATTTGACATTTCTTTTGGAAGAACTGTCTGGGATACCCCGACTCTTTGTCCACCTGATTCATTCCTTTTAGCATTCTAGACTCAAGTAAAAAAACCATCCTTCTAGTTAAGTTTTTGTATTGCCTGTTTATACCTCGGCTGATATCTTTTTCTTCCTGTGGTCACATTGGCATTTCATATAACATCTTTATTACTATTAAAGTGGGTTATTTACACATCGTGTTTGGTAACCACCATGCTTCACTAAGGCAGTTACTGAGAAAGCCTAGATTTCTCTCATACCCACGATACTACCTGACTACAATACAGACCTTCCAAGATGGTTGATTGGGTAAAGGACTGGATGAATTAATAATACATTTCCTCCCCAATCTATGGACTTTAAAAGCACTTAAAATATGGCCACATGTAAGCTGAAAATATCATCTGTATTATACCATGTAATTCTCACCACACTTTTAAGAAAAAGAAATAATTATTAACTCCACCCAAGTAATATGGAAACTGAGACTCAAAAGATTAATTAAAATATCCAATGTCACATAAATAGCACACATTGACACTAAAATTTAATACAGACCTCTTGGGTTGTATACGCTATGATAGTAAGGGGTGGAAAACTTGAAATAGGACATTTGCAGAAGCAAAATTCTGACTCACACTGAGATAACTTTAAGCCTATCAGATACCTAAAAATCACTATCTGCAAGAATGCTTCAGGCCCTGTCACTCATACTATATATTTAAACTCTGAACTGACCTTGGAACTTTGTTCTCACCTGGATTTGAGAATTTCTAACCTTGGCCACACTATATTACTTCATATGCTAAAAACGAAGTTGCAGTTTTTTTCTCTAGGTTCTAGAAAATTCACAAACCACCAATTTACCTCCACTTTTGAATTCATAATATACAATGAGGCCAAGGAGGAGCAAGAAATTGAATAAAAATATAATAACAATATAATTTCACTGCATTTCATGCTTTTCTATTATACTTTTATGTTAGAAATGTCTTTATTTGTAACCTGGTGAACTACAGCTAGCAGTTGATAAACACATTCATTTAATTTTTAAAAAGATTAAATAAGATTAATTATTAAAATAAGTACCACTTGCACTATTTCATTACATACTATAAAGAAAGAAGAATACAAAGAAAAGTGAATAAAAGGAGAAAATAAACCAGAGACTTGCTATTTTTATTTGTTTTGTATGGATTATAGCCTATTCAAAGTTTTGAATAACTAACAATAATCCTATTTATAAAAACTGGATTTTCAGTCAACAAACAATGATAGAACAGAATTCAGATTACCATGACTTTAAGCAAGACTCAAATGTATGAGAAAATACAGAAATCAGTTATGTATCACTTCAGGCTTCATACTATTCATGAAAGAGCTATTGATTATCCAGAATAAAGGACACAATAGCCAGTCAGTAGCACTTTGTGTTACTTTTCCAGAAGTGGCAATGGGTTTTATTAAGCCTTTCAAACTCATCTATATGGTGTTTTAATAAAAACATAAGCAACAATGCTGATTCCATGTTTTTTTTCACCTGTACCATGACTGTTTCTTCTCTTCTCTCTAGAGAAGAGTATCACTACCTTCATCTTACACCAAAATTTACAGGAAGACAAACATTTACAAACCAAGTAAAAATATGGCTCTCCTTCCCTTTGCCATGATTCTTAAAACTGGTCAAGTTTTTTATGATTAACAGCATGTTACAGAGCTGTATGTATCATGAGCCCAGAAAGAACTGAGAAGAAAGAAAATGTATCCTGTCTAACTTTGAGAAATATGACCACAGTAAAACTGAATGAATGGACATAAATTCCATGATTAGGCAAAATCAACCAGGAAGAGCTCAGTGGCTAGACTTACACACAGTATAGGCCAAATCCACCCATTGACCCCACTGTTTCTTGTGCCTCTGCTTTTTATTTGCACAAGTGCTGTCAGTGAGGACCAAGCACACTCTCTCAGCATTGAGCTTTTCTGTGAACTTGGTCATGATCTTAGTCTTATTAATGAAGTATTCTAAGCAATTGAAAATGAATATTTAGAATTATGCAGGTAATTAGAAAAATGTTTTCCTTTCAAGGACAAGTGTGGGGAAAGAAAAGCAGCCATCAAACTCATGTTTTCTGGAAACTCTACACTTTTAAATAGAATTTTACACAGAAAATAAAAAACACAATAACCTGGCATCTTTAACTCAGTATTTTGTAACAATTTAATGGTGGTGGGCTTTAGTGAGGACTCCCATTTAGGCTTTATTACTTTAATAAAACAACTTTAGTACATTTACTATTCTACAGCAGTACTTTATTATGAGTTACCGAAAGTAAACTGCCCTTGTCAAAATAAATAAAGCACATCTCGGGATTCCACATTCCTGATTTTATAATGTTGCCTTTTAATGTTCATTGCTACTCATTTGCACAATTTAGTTATCTCTTGGGAATTCTCAAGTCATTAGTGTGAATTAGTACAGTATTAAGTATAAAATGACAGATACTTGTAAGAATTTTAAAAGAAATGCACTCTGAAGCACAGATTAATGGAAGTAATGTATCTCCTACATTTATGGCTCCCACAATGAAAGCAGATGGGCCACAAATATGCTTTTTCTAAGTGGTCATTTTTAGTGGCAAAACTGCCAACACAGCAATGTTCTAAGTCCATTTCTCCAACACAGACTCACAGAAAAACTCAACATGGGATAGCACAGAGAATCCTGGAGAGACATTAGAAATCTTGGCCGTGCCCTGCCATTGTCTAAATGACTCCATGCATCATGGGGTTCCTTCATCTGTTCTGAAATGGCGCCTTCCACATTGTGCATATTCCTCAGTCCAGAATACCTGGCAATATCTAGGGAGTTGATAAAGTACTTTGTGGTTTACATAGCTCTTTCCTATACACATTATTTTATTTTCACAGAATGGCATCATCTCATGCAACAAGAAGGGAAACTGCAGCACTTCCAAGAGGTTTATTAGCCACGTTTCTAGCAAGTGTCAGAATCAGTACCTGAATCTACAAGTCCTCATGGAACTATCTGAGAAGGAAGCAACATGATACCACAGAGATTTCATGTATTAAAAAGTCTGGGGTCAAAGTAGAGCAAGGTACCTCGAGACTTTACAAAGGCACACTCCCTTCGGAAGTAATACATACCCCACACTGATCAGATAAACTTCTTGCCTTATCTTTAAGGATATTTTTGGGTTTTTTACAAGAAATAACTTAGAATCACCCTGAGTTGGTTTGCATTTTTTTGTTTTTCTGTTTTAATGCTTTTGCTAACTCTTGGAAAACATCACTGATAAGGTCTCTTTGGAGATGCTATAATCCCCAGATTGAACCCATGGTAACTATAAAAATAAAAAGTTCTTAATATATTCATTATTTACCTTAGCTTAAACTAAAGAACTTGAAACTATGTGACAATTAAGAAGATGTTGAAGCTATATTTATGTCCCATCCAGTACATGATGATACTGTAAGCCTAAAATAAGAGCAGAGATATAAAATGGGAAGTTTTAAATTAAATTTGAATACAAATACAAATATTAAATATGAAAGTATGACTATTTCATTCTTGTTATTATTCTTTAACCAGAGTATCTATGTTGTTCCCTCCTTTGGGAACATTCTTTTTACTGCATTCTCAACTCCTGCTCCACATTTTTTGCCTGAAGAAATGCTCATATGACTTAGGTCCCAGCTAATGTATCAGCCATCTGGGTGGCTTTTCTGGACAATTAAAGCAAATTTTGTAATTCCTCTTCCATGATAACCCAATTTAATATTTCTATTTTTTAATTTTCTAGTTTTATTATAATTACTTTGCATGTCTGTCCCAGCCTTCACTCTGAGTGTCTCATGTCGAGAACCATGTGTAGTGGTTATTACGTATTTGTCTAGGTATGTATGTACTGCCTGTTACGCTGATTGATGGCTAGGGTATCCCTAGCACCTGCAACAGAGACTCAGAAAGAGTCTGAGATGAAGGAATACTTGAGGGGAGATGATAGAAAATATTTATAGTCCATATAGAACTTGCTGTAGTGGCAGGTGTGAAAACAGAATTTTAAAGAGGAAAATAGGCAAAAGCACTTGTATCTTTCCGTGGCAATATAAAGTGAATAGAGGTAAATTAGTGATTATCATAGTCCATCAAAAGGCATTGCTTTTCCACTTCGAATTATCTCTTATTTCTTCTTGACATAGTCAAATGAATTCACTAATTAATACTAATGAACAGAAACCCTTAGGTGAATCATTTACTTCCTTTTGAAAGGAGGCTAAATTAACATTAAGATGGGTCAAAGTCAGGCCCAGAAACTTCAAAAGTGACTGTTTAATTGAGTGGATTTAACTTATCTTCCCATGATAATTGACAGCAAAAGCATGAATTTAATTGGAAATCCCCATGAAATAAGACACACTGAAACTTTATTCCACATTTTTTTCAGGAATCACCTATCTTTTAAGAAAAATGAAGTTACCAATATATTTAGCAATTAATTTTCAGCTGTCATATCATTTAATCTTTGACAAGAAAAATTGGATAACTTTGATGTTTGACTTATAAAATTAACAAATGATGCCAGATTTATGCCAAAGTTAAACTACACTCTGTAAATATATAGACTCTTTACCCTGAATAATTGGTAACATGGAAGGCTACAAGATGAGATCCCAAAGCAGCATCTTTAGATTTTAAGGTAATTATCCCAATGTAGAGCTGAAAAATCTTTGTAACAATCTCATCAGGTCAGAAAGTCAATGAACTCTAGTAAAAAGGCATAGAGAGAATGAAAAGAGACAGAGTAAAATAAGAAAGAAATATACCTTGGATTTTGACTCTGTACTTAAAAGGAAAGAACACAAACACTGGAGGATAAAAATCTACTCTCAGAGTAAAATGGGTCTTTTATTACAGAGCAGTGATGGCTGCCATGGGTATGGGGTCAGGTTGCAGCCACAGGGCATGAAATAATAGAGGAGGCAGCCTTGCTGGAAGTGAGCACAGGGAGCCCCTATAAGCAAAAGAACAAGCCTTGCTGGAAGTGAGCACAGGGAGCCCCTATAAGCAAAAGAACAAGTGATTTGTATAAATCCAAGAACAGACTTCTGGACTCATTTTTTTCCCTACATTTACTAGTTCAAGTTATATGACTCACAAAACCTGTTTTCTTAACTGAAGAATATGAATACCAACCAAACTTAAAGAATTTATTTTTACTGGTCAGGGCTTCCTGGAACAACAGAAAACACTTCATGTGTTCTAAGCATGAAGGATTTGATACAAAGAATCGGAGAACTACCCCCAAATTAGAAGAGCTGGGGAGTGAAGGTCAAGGAAGCCACCCTGATGATCTCAGCCCAGAGCACGGATAGGGGCTAGCTGCTCCAACTCCTGCAAATATATGGAAGCTCCCATTGACCTTGTCTGTCTGTAGCAGTGAAAGGGTGGCTCTCAGGAACTGGCCAGGAAGCCCATATCAATCAATGGCTCATCTGCATGGCATGTGGCTGAAACTGCTTTCCGAGTATAATGGCCTCTCCTTCCTTCTGCCCTCCTAGTCAAACAAAAATGCTTCTTATTGGCAGAGGCCAACCAGGAACATATAGGGAGAGGGATTCTAAAAAATGAAAGCTTTGCCTTTTATGTATGGCACAGGAGGTCTTAGAAAGAAGTGGTGATGATTCAACTACTCCACATAGATGGAAATAGGCTTGAACTAGGTTATGTATGATAGGAGTATAGTAAGTAGTGATACCATTACCACCATCACCATCACCATCATCATCATTACTGCCTTTATGTGCCAGAAAAAAACTGCTGGACAACATCGACTGTGAAAGGGAGACTATGTCTTAGTATTTGGTTCCAGGCACAGAGAGTGTTTTCCAAAAAATAGAATTTGATGGTCTTTCAAGGAAAAAAAAATTACTGAGGAGGTTTTTCTCCATACGTTTTATTATTTCCCAAAATGTTTTTTTGGTGGATCCATATAACTTAGACAAGGAGAAGCTAACACTGTATTATTTTAGGGACAAAAAGCAAAGTGGAGAAGGAAGGGAGTTAAGGAGGAAGAGAGTAAAGTGTGAAAGAAAACTTGGATTTTAGCTGTTGTGGTCCTGGGACTCAGTGTAAGCCAAAAGCTTTTCCTCCTTGCTCTAGGTCACTCATAAATGATGTGCCTAAGGAGTGGAAAAGCACCTACTATATCTTTAATTAGTGAGGAGCATGGCAATGAGAAGGAAAGTTGTAGTTAGCAACTTAGGAAACAGAATCACTCACAAGGGAATAAGTAATCTAACTGGTAAACATCATCACTGACAACTCAGCAAATTCAGAAGTTTCACACCACATGTCTAAAGTGCAGCCAGTTATAACACAGGGAAAATATAATGTATTGACAAAGCTTACCATCAACAAAAACAAATATTATTGAGCCTCTGTTCTACATAACTCTGCTGAAGAAGTTATGACAATGATAGCCAGGGGCAGGAGACGGAGCCAATGATAGGTAACAGTGCAAATCAGCTCGTGCCATACGCCTCCTGACTGGCACAGGGCAAAAGTCAAGACCAGAATGCAGTATCTAAAATCAGGACTCAAGAGTGGTTCTCTCTTAGACAAAGCCAAATAAAGTAAGAAAGTAAGGACAAGCTTCTTTGAAAGAGAGTAAGAATCAAGGGGAAACAAAAAGAAAGTGACTGGAAATGTTCCCAGAGTTCCATGAGCCATAAAGCTGTCCACACATCCACTCTGTTGAGTTAGTCACTGGGAGGGTGGTCATCAATCAGCATGGTCACACTGGAAGACTCCCTCAGGGCAAGTTAAAAGGAAAAATAAAGACCTAAATAGTGCCATATATCAAGCCCATGGATCTGGGAACAGGGTGGGAAAGGATGCATTTATGGTATGAATTAATCCAAATGACCAAGAGGGCAAATGTTTTCCACGTGTACACTAGGTGTCATAGAGTACCCTGTGATCGTGCATAAAATAGTGACATCTTTTGCCAGAAAGGTCATCTTGTTTACTCTTACTCCGGTCTTTTTTCTTTATCTGTTTAAAATATACCTGTAGAGCTTTGCAGCATGCCAATATATTCAACACTATATTCAACACGAAGACATTTTATTCACTTCTGTTCTCAGGCCCTTTAAGGAACATTAAAGTGCTTTTTTCCTCACACATCCTGATACATTTTCAAAAAAGACTAAACTGGCATTAAGAATGTCAATGTGTTATAACATCTAATAGATTAGAAAAAAACTCTGATCATTTATTGAACAAATCATTCAAGAGGTACCTTCAATGTTCTAGTTCCTCTCTTCGTTACTGGCTATGCATGGGATTCAAGCTACTCCCCTAAACAAAAAATGCCAACTTCCCATTGCTCTCAGAGTATAAATACCACACTGCGGCTTTCAAATTCTTCTATGTCATGTCCCCAATTTATTTTTCAGACACATCTTAGAATATAAACCTCAAACAGTACTTTCTTCATGAACATTTTCTTATTTCTCTGAAACCGTATGTGGTCCTTCCTGACACAAAGTATCTTTTCTTCTCTTTTATAGAACATTGTGTCTTATTCCTAGTTAAATGGCTTTTTGTAAGAAACTCCCATCAAACCTTAGCGGATAACAACAGTAACTTATTATTTTTCATGTTTCTGAGCCATGTCTAGGAGGTTCCTTTGCTGAATTTGCCTGTTCTCATTTATATATCTGAGCTCAGCTGGAAGGTGAGCTCAGCAGGAAGGTCCCAAATGGCCTCACTTATGTCTGGCAGCTTGTACTGCTACCTTTTTTTTTTTTTTTCCCTTCAAGACTTTCTTCCACCTTTCTGCAGGCTAGACTGACTTAGTGATATTATGACCTCAGAGCAGCATTCCAAGGTGACAGAAAGGACGCTGAAAGAGGTCTTGAGGCCTAGGTCCTGGAGATCACACATCACTTCAGCCACACTTTATTAGAAGCAGCAAGTTGTAAAGCCATCAGTGATTCAGTGAGTGGTTAAAGAGACTATTTCTTGATGGGAGAAACTAAAAAGAACTTACAGCCTGACTAAACCTATCACAATCCATCCTCTGGTTATATAATTACTTATAATCCTCCCCTATATAAAATACCTTTATCTGCTCTCAAGACCCCTCAAAATATTACCTGTAAGTAGCGCTGAGCTCAACGTCCATTACTGAATTATCTGTACTTTGCCCAGAGATCTGCAAGCTAAAATGAAGGTTATATACCACTCCTACCTCTCCCAAATATCCATCCACCCATCTGGCAACATTGGTAAAATGGAGACAGAATAACCTCAATAGAAATACTGCAAACATATAACCTCAATGTGAATGGGAACACATAGAACTTACTGATGAACATTTTCTTAATTCTGAAATCCAGACTGTCACTTACTGCCATTTGCTATAACTCTGAAGTTAGGGAATGTTGTTTGGTAATGGCCCCTAAGAGCTCCCTAAGACTGGTTCTTTAACCCATTTTTTGCCTACGTTCTTGGTCCTTCTCTGCATTCGTGGTTCTGCTGAGATGCTTTTCTCTTCTATAGCCTATGGTTGTAATTAAGAAGTTATTATGGCTTGCTTTCTGCTTTCCACGGACCTCTTTTCTTTTTTAAATGACTCACCTCCTAAAGGATAAGTCCAAGTTGGTAGTCTTTGTACCAGTTTAACACCAATGTTCTTGAATAGCGATCCTAGAATCTCCTATTTTTATAAAATTGGTATTCAAATAAAAAAGTTCCTTCTTTAGTTCATCTATAATTTCCCATAACAAATCCTAAATAGCTAAGAATATAATTGGCACCTTCAGGATCTGTCTAAAGATTTCCTTAGTCAAACTCCTAAAAGTATTTTCTACAATATCTATCTTTTGAATTACAAGTGATAGTTTTGACAATTGTTCAGCCACTTGTGACATGTACTTTCTCCAGCTTGCAACTGTTTTGCCATTTCTTTTCTAGCCTCTCCTGGGAGTCTCCTTACCTCCATCCATCACCTGGTCCCAAATATTAAAGCTACGTGGGGTTCTGGTACATCCTTACTTGCATCCAGCGCATGTCTGGCAGTTTGTGTACCTTGGTTCTTTCTCTTGTGGCATCTCATCCTCTAGAAGGTAATACCAGCTTCCTTACATGATAATCTCAGTGCAGCATTCTAAGAGCAGAAAGGCTGCAGCCACACAATATCACTTCCATGTCATTCTGTTTGTCAAAGAAAATCAGAGGAAGAAATCTAAATTTTGCTGAGGAATTTTGCATGCACATTTATTAGAGATTTTGGCCTACACCTTTCTCTATTATGTAGTGTCTTTATCTGGTTTTGTCATCAGGCTAATGCTGGCCTCATGGAATGAATTAATTTTTTTATTTTTTAATGTTTTTAAATTTATTTTTGAAAGAGAGAAAGAGAAAGACAGTGTGAGTATGGGAGGGTCAGAGAGAGAGGGAGACACATAATCCAAAGAGAGGCTCCAGGCTCTGAGCCAGCTGTCAGCACAGAACCCGAAGCAGGGCTCAAACCCACGAACCTTGAGATCATGACCTGAGCCAAAGTCAGACACTTACCTGACTGAGCCACCCAGGTCCCCCATGGCCTCATAGGATGAATTTAAAATCTTTCCCTTCTTTTCTATTTTTTGGAATAGTTTGAGAAGAATAGGTATTAACTCTTCTTTAAGTGCTTCATAGAATTCACCTGTAAGGCCATCTGGTCCTGGACTCTTGTTTTTGGGAGTTTTTAGATTGCTGATTTAATTTCATTGCTAGCAATCAATCTGTTTGAATTTTCCATTTCTTCTTGATTCAGTTATGAAGGGTTACATGTTTCTAGGAATTTGTCTATTTCTTCTAGGATGTCCAATGAGTTGGCTAATAATTTTTCATAATATCCTCTTATAATCCTTTGTATTTCTATGGTGTTGGTTGTTATATTTCTCCTTCATTTTTTATTTTGAGTCATCTTTTTTTATTAGTCAGGCTAAAGTTTTATCAAATAGCAAAATAAACTCAACACATTTAAAAAATCATTCACCATGACCAAATGGGATTAATTCCCAGTGTGTAAGAGTAGCTCAATATTCACAAAATCAATCAATGTGATTCATCACATTAACAAGACAAAGGACAAAACCCATATGATCATATAAATAGATGCAGAAAAAGCATCGGACAAAGTACAACATTCATTCAAGATAAAAACCCTCCAGAAAGTAGGTTTAAAGAGAACATACTTCAACATAATAAAGGTTATATATGAGAAACCCACAGCTAGTGTCATATTCAATGCTGAAAAACAGATCTTTTCCCCTAAGGTCAGGAACGATGACAAAGATGTTTACTCTCACTACTATTATTCAACATAGTGCTGGAAGTCCTAGCCACAGTAATCTAACAAGATAAAGAAATAAAAAGCATCCAAATTGTTAACAAAAGTAAAACTTTCATTATTTCCAGATAGCAGGATTATATATATACATATATGTAATCTTCACACACACACTAGAAAACTACTAGCACTGATAAATGAATTGCATACAGTTGCAAGGTATAAAGTCAAATACAGAAATCTGTTGCATTTCTGTACACTAATAATGAAGCAGCAGAAAAGAAATTAAGAAAACTATCCCATTTACAATTTTACTAAGTAAGAATACAATACCTGGGAGATATTTAACCAAGAAAGTTAAAGATCTGTACTTTGCAAACTATAAAAGAGTGATCAGAAACAAATAGAAAGATACCCCATGTTCATAAATTGGATAACCCATACTGTTAAAACTGTCTATACTACCAAATGCAATCTTCAGATTTAATACAATCCCTATCAAGATGCCAAAAGCATTTTATACAGAAATATTACAGATAATCCTAAAATTTTTATGGAACCACAAAAGACCTTAAATAGCCAAAACAATCTTGAAAAAGAAGAACAAAGTGGAGGTATCACAATCTCTCCAGATTACTATACTACAAAGCTGTAGTCATCAAAACAGTATGGTACTGGCACAAAAAGGGACATGTAGATTAACAGAATAGAGAGTCCAGAAATAAACCCACATTTTTATGGGAAATTCATCAATGCAAAGGAGGCAAGAAGGTGCAATGGGGGAAAAGACAGTCTCTTCAAGAAATAATGTTGGCAAAAGTGGACAGTTACTTGCAAAAGAATAAAACTGGACCATTTTCTAAAGACACCACATGCAAAAATAAACTCAAAAAGGACTACAGACCTAAATGTTAGATATGAAACCATAAAATTCCTGGATGAAAACAGAGGTAGTAATTTTTTTGATATTTACCCTAAAACCATTTTTCTAGATCTATTTCCTTTGGTGAGGGAAACAAAAGCAAAATTCAACTCTTGGGATGACACCAAAATAAAAAGCTTTTGTACAGCAAGACAAAAAGGCAACTTACTGAATGATAGAAGATATTTGCATATGATATATTAGATAAGGGGTTGATATTCAAAATATATAAAGAACTTATACAAGTCAACATGCAAAACACAAATAATCTATTAAAAAGTTGGCAGAAGGCCTGAAGAGGCATTTTATCGAAGAAGACATACAGATGGCCAGCAGATACATGAAAAGATACTCAACATCATTAAACAGTATGGAGACTCCTCAAAAAATTAAAAATACAACTACCATGTAATTCAGTAATTCCAAAGAAAACAAAAACACTAATTTGAAAAAATATATGCACCCTTATATTTATTGCAGCACTATTCAAAATAGTCAAGATATGGAAGCAATGTGTCCATCGATAGATGAATGGAAGATGTGTGTGTGTATATACATATATACATGTGTGTGTGTGTGTATATATATATGTATACACACACCACATATATGTATATATATGTATATACACACACATATATTATGTATATATATGTATATAGACACACATACATATATTATGTATATATATATGTGTATATACATATATATACACATACATGTGTATATATATGTATACACACATATACATATATACATACATATATTATGTATATATGTATATACATATATACACAATACATGTGTATATATGTATATACATATATTATGTATATGTATATATTACATATATACACATACATGTGGGTATATATGTAATATATGTGTATATATGTATATATACATATACATGCATGTGTATATATGTAATATATGTATATAATATATGTATATATATGTATATACATATATTATGTGTATGTATATACATATATTACATATATACACACATACATGTGTATATATGTGTATACATATATTATGTATATATGTATACACATACATGTGTATATATGTATATCCATATATACACATACATGTGTATATATGGATATACACACACATATATATGTATATATGTATACACACACATATATATATTATGTATATATATGTATATACACACACATATATTATGTGTATATATATGTATATACACACACACACATATATATATATATATATTATGTATATATGTATGTATATACACACACATCCAAATAGGATTTTACTCAGCCTTAAAAAAAAATAAATGACATCTTACTATTTGCAACAGGTATAGACTAGACCTAAAGAGTATAATGTTAAGTGAAACAAGTCAGCCAGAAAAAGACAAAGACCCTATGACTTATAACTCATATGTGGAATTTAAGAAACAAAACAAAGAAGCAAAGAAAGAAAACAGACAAACAAAAAAACAGACTCTTAAATACAGAGAACTGATGGTTGCCAGAAGGGAGATAGGTTAGGTGATGAGTAAAATTGAGAAAGGGGATTAAGAGTACATCTCTCTTAGTGAGCAGTGAGAAATTCATAGAATTGTTAAATCAGTATATTGGACACCAGAAATATAATACCATATATTAATTATACTTAAAAGAAAGATTGAAGAAATCCATCCCCAATTTGATACAAAGAATGCAAGACCACATTTCTACTACGCATATGGTAGATAGTTATACTTTTCTTACTAGTCCTGTAGCTCAGGGACTGTGTTCCCACGATGTCTTCTGCATTATTTTGCATAGTATTTATTGCACATTTTGTACTTAATACATATTTATTCTAAAAAAGGTAAGGGTCACCACAGTATTATCTCTAAACTAAAGGATAATGAATACATGTGTATGCAAATGTTTAAGGCAGCATCTTATTCTTAAAAATTGGAGAAGCATCTATAGGCCATTAAGCCTTTATTGAAAATTAAAGGCCATTCTAATATCTTCAGTCTGATTTCTGCAGATAGAAATGTGGATTATGTGTCTTTGAGAAAAAACATACAGGTAAATTTCTTTAAAGCAATCTATGATTCAGATTCTTTTTTTATCTTTTCTATTTTGAATTTTGTACACTAAATGGAATTTCACTACATGGAAACTAGTACATCACCTTCAGACAGGGTACATAATTCAAATTCAGAATAAACTTTCAAAAATGTGAGAAAATGACTTATAACTCTCATTTGAGCATCAATACATTTTCTATTATGACAAATATTTTCTCAATCATACTGCTCTTTCCTAAGCATTCCTTAAAAAGAAATTCCAGGATGAGAATAAGTAATTTAATACTTTTTCCTATGACTATAATTACTTATTTCAAAAAAATACTTAGGTACTACTTTATTTAAAAATAAAGCTGAATATTCATCTGGTTTTCTCCAAATAAAAGTAAACTTAATATAAAAGAGGAGAAATACATTTCATTCAAAGTCAGTTTTTAAGCTTTTTTTTTTTTCAATAACAACTATGTGACACTTAGGAAATAACTTAATCTCTTTGGATCTCTAGTTCTTCACCTAAGGTCTGAAATAGGAATTTCTTTAAGGTCTGGAACACCTAGTTTTCTTTGTGTCTCTTTGCTGTCTAACACACGAATGCAAAACTGAAGGACTAATTAGGTTGTTATTCACTATCCATCAGTTTCATTAACAAGAGCTTTACTACTTAGAAGGGAGAATATGGTAGTAGATGATTAATGAGCCAGATCTTCAGTCTAAATATATGTTCTCATATTGCCTAGCATACTGATTAGCCAGCTAAGAAAAAAAATCATAGGTTGAGACCCTCCAATTTCCTTACGGCGGCAATTTTATTTTTCACAGTTAATGAAGTTAACACCTAGGAGATCGGACAAGAAAAATGGACAAAAATACATAAATGTCTACAAAGTGAGGAGAAATGCCAAATCAAAATATAAGAAAATACATAAAGTTAGAATAAAATATTAAAGCTAACTTGCAAATAATTTTTTTAAGTTACTGAAGTCTCAAGTTAACTTTTTTCCTACAATATTTATACAAACTACTGACCTGTGATCATGTCATTCCTTTTTGTTTTTCTTTTGACTTCTAACCATAGGTTAAGATGCCAGGAAGCCTCCCAATTATGTCATTTATAATTATACTTTCCATACTGAAAGGGACCGAGGCTTCATAGACAACTGATTTTAGCTGGATCTGGTAATATGCAAGAGATGTCTGAGATGCCCTATTTTGACAGAAAACAAATTGCTATGTCAAAAGCACACAGAAGTCAACTTGAAAACAGGCTTTTACTCTTCAGAAATGGAAAGGTTTCAGCATCAAAATAATAACTCCTGTAAGGTGAGAATAATGTCATATAAATGATATTTCATTAAGTTCATAACGGTATTTTAAAACTTATGGGTTATCTTTAGAGGTTACTAGAGTACCCATTCATTGTTTTGAAAATTGGTAAAGGGAATAAATAACCATTTATCCTGCTTCTGTTTCATGAAGTATACTTAGGGCAGGCAAACAGTCCAAGGTAGGACAACCTTATACCAATGTTACTGCAATAAATAAAACAGAAATAGCATGTACAGATCTAAGTGCAGGAATCTTTTTGAGATCTCTTAAGCAAAATTTTCTTACAGTCAAGAATTTTCTTAATTTGCTCTTGAGGGCTGCCAGGTTCCCTCTGCTCCTTCCATGGCATAAGAGACAGAACTCAGCTCTGAGCTCCTGTAACTTCTTGCTTCCTTCCTTCATGTGGGCACAGAAATCATATAACTTTGATGTTCCTCCAGGAGAAACAGCTTCACTTTGGTGCATCCTTACACGGTGTATTTTTCGCACTCTGTAAAGGCAATCTTGAATGTGATCCCGAATACCATTTGTGCTAGTTTTTCAACCCAAAACAAATATGTATGTTTTAGCTTAAGAAATCTCCACAAATTTTTAAAGCATTTCCACATGAATTATCTCACTTGATCACGTATGTTATTCGGAACAGTATTGCTTAATTGGAACGTTACCAGGAAGAAGTTTTTTCAGTGTACATTATAGATACAGGGTGAAAAGACACCTTACCGAAAAGGAAGAAAAATTTGAGGAGGTTCAACAAAAAAATGAGAGAAAATATGTGTGTGTTTATATATATAAACACACTCATATATATGAAAAAAAAAATGAAGATCAAGGAGTAGGGAATGGGATGGAAAAAAACAGGTTCTGAAGTGTGTTAATCAAGTTATACTGCTTATACCTAATTGTGCTGTCCATTTGATCTGTGGCTATTAAAACAAGTTACAATCCATAATTTATTATCTTTGTCCTTTGAGAGGCTAATTGGCCTTTTTACAATTAAACACTATTCGAAATCTTCAACTGTTCTTATCAAACCTTCAACTGGCTATAAATGTATAACCAAAGCAGTCCCTTGGGAGAGACAATTCAATTGCTAAATTGTCATCAGAAAAAAACACTTTGAGAGTAGTTTTTCGCAAAGTGTGAGCTAGCTTTTAGGATCAGTCACCTAGTATCTTTACTAAATGCAGATTCTTGGGTGCTGCCAAGATACATCAGATCAAGAATTTCTGAAGGCAGGATGCAGGAAATTGCCCTTTTAACAAGAATCTTAGGTGTTTCTTACGTACACTAAATTGTCTTCTGCTAGGAGAAACAGAGGCAAGAGGCAAGTTGGGTTAATCATCTCAAGTATTTTTTTTTTTTTTTTAATCAGCTACTGGATCAGTATCTTTCAGAAGAAAAAGGAACAAAACAACAGTTATCTGTTAGTCCTCCTCAAATGTAGGGCAAGGTCAAGGCAACACCATTCTGTTCAGATTCACAACATTTTAACTTCCTCCTGGAACTGGCTAAAGTAAAATATAGGTATCTTGAAATTTCAAAGAAAACTAAATGATAAAATTGGAAAGTAGACAACTTGCCTGTAATTATGTGGCATTTGTTCCTTTCCCAGGTATTCATTTCTTTATCGTATTTAATTTCTTTTTGTCCCCCAAAATGGGAGCATGGGAAGATTAAAATAAGAGTATGAGTTTATAATGGGGCACGTGGGTGGCCGAATCAGTTAAGTGTCTGACTTCAGCTCAAGTGATAATCTCGCCGTTAGTGGGTTTCAGCCCCACGTTGGGCTCTGTGCTGACAGCTGAGAGCCTGGAGCCTGGTTCGGATTCTGCGTCTCCCTCTCTCTCTCTGCCCCTCCCCTGCTATGCTTTGTCTCTATCTCAAAAGTAAATAAAGGGGCGCCTGGGTGGCTCAGTCGGTTAAGCATCCGGCTTCGGCTCAGGTCAGATCTCACGGTTCGTGGGTTCGTGGGTTCGAGCCCCCCGTCGGGCTCTGTGCTGACAGCTAGCTCAGAGCCTGGAGCCTGTTTCGGATTCTGTGTCTCCCTCTCTCTCTGACCCTCCCCTGCTCCAGCTGTCTCTCTCTGTCTCTCAAAAAATAAAATAAAATAAAATAAATAAATAAATAAAAACATTAAAAGTTTTAAAAAAGAGTATTAGTTTATTGAAAGTCTTAGAGAAAAGATAGAGAAATGTTTATCTTATGTAAATAAAAGCCCTGTTGCAACTCATTTTCAAGGCGGATGTATAGCAGGACCCAGCAGGAGCTTACATCTGTTACATGTGTGCCAGCCTTCCCCTGTAGAAACTCTAAGCCGTGTAATCAAACACATTCTTGCTCACCAGGGGAGGCTGAAGTCCATATGGCTCACTTCCTGCTATTTCTTGGACAGAATCCTGATGGGAACCATATGACAGACCAAATAGGTATAGATTTTAGGGATGCTAGTTGAATAAGATCTGACTATTTGGAAACCATTTTTGTCACCCTATTAAGCGTCTTTGGACAAATATATCAGAAAATACCTTTCTTGCAGCATTCAGTTTGTTGTAAAAAAAAATCCAGGATGATTTCTGTTTCACCATGTCTTAAAAAGTCTCAGAGGCTTCATGTTAAGACCAGAATAATGTGGTATTCAAGAGCTACAGATGGATCTAGAAATTCTGAATGATACTGAAGTTACCCAATTCCTTATCAGATCTAGAATCCCACTAAACTATAAATGAGGAATGAGCAAATGTCCCCTACAAGGTTATTATAGGCTTATTCATCTGTTTACCCCGATAGAAAATAAGACTGTTAATATTTGTTCTATTATCTCTCATGTGATTGAGAATTATTTAAGATAACTCATATGAAAATTATTTAAAGGGATGAAGTATAATATAGGATTGGATCATGTTAGTAACATTCCAGGATAGTTGTCCCAAGAAACTGTGTCTATGTTAAATTTCCAGAGAAATACATTAATTAAAAAAATTAAAATTTTGGACATATATTTGTAAGTATCACTTAAAAATATGATTATGCACAATAACCTTGTTATTGTCCACTTAATATGTTTATCATTCCCTCTTATCCTTCACAAATCTCATTTACATGCAGGGTATCCTCAGCCTTCACTGATACCCTACTGACTCCTGTGATTTACTGTCTCTTGTAATTCATGTAAGATGGCTAAATACAGCAAAATGGAGTCTTTTAAGTTGTGCATCTGTAAATTTTTGCTATGCTAATTACTGTGCTAACAATATATGGGCAGCATAAATTCCCCTCATTTTGTATTATTCTTCAACGTCTTTAGATATGGTGACTTCCTTTTTTTCTTTTTGTGTCAAGTATAAATTCAAGAAGTACCTAACAAGATGAGTTGGAAATTTTTTGACAGCTCATATAAGATTTTCTCATGTAGATTCTTTACAGTGAACCTTGCTAGGAATATAAGAGCATAATAACTAGCATTTTTTTTATATATGTAATAATATATGTTATATATAAGTGCTTATATATTTGAAGATCATTATTCCTTAAACCCCATGAAGTAGACAACTACAATTATTCTCATATTATATACACCTAAACTGCAGAACACAGAGGTTATGTAACTGACAGACATCAAATGCCAAATTTAAGCCAACTTTCTAAATCCAGAGATGACTTAGTTCAAGAATGCCCAGAAGCAGACACCAAAATAGGATTAAAAATACAATGATTTTACTTGGGGAAATGCCTACAGAGAAATGGAGGAAAAGCCAGGAAAAGCTGGGAGAGCTGTAAATCACTATGCAAGTCTCTGTAGAAGTGAAAGAGAGAGAAAATGGATGGGGCAGAAATGTGTTAGACGCAGGGCATCTAAGGTTGAGCAAGGCTGTCAGAGTTTGAAAGTCAAGTTACAATCAGAGGATCACCCTGTCTCCCAAGACTGAGACTCCTATCATCTCCCTGCTGTGCTCAGGTACTGAAGAGGAAGAGCCAGTATGAAGTGTGACTCACTGCAAATGCAGCTACAGGTTTCAAAACACATCTGGGACCTCCGATCAGTTAAGCTCCTTATGCTCTCTATACCTATAGGTCTGCATAGCACATTCTCAGGACCAACCACACAGTCTTCAACGCTGCACTATCCTGTCCATCCGTCTAAAGCAGAAGAGGGTGGGGCAGGGAGGAGGTTGAAGAAAAACCAGGAAAAGCAGTCCTGTGGCTAAGTTCTAAGACAGAAACAGAGTTTAATAAAATGGACAGTGCAATAGTAAATCCAAGAGAACATAGATTCTTATAAATCCTCGCATTTTTCCAAGTGAGAATTGAGCTTCTAAAAGACTTCCATTTAGAAGGTGATATAATGTATGGATGGAAGGTCATACACAATTGCCTGGATAGTTTTCATATCTGAAATATGGGCTCACGAAGGCTTGACACACCCAAGAAACTCATTGTGGGAACCTGACCATTAAGGCACTCGGAACTGCACTGGGGATGCCCACGTTTATTTATTCCTAGTCAACAGTTTGGCACCTAACTGGAGACTCCAAAGTGTTTGAGAAGAGTAAGAGGGGCTTAAAAACTCCTGAAGAGGATGCCAAGTGAATGTTGAGCAATCTTCAGCACCTCAAGCGGTATTATCTATACCAGGTGATTTTTGAGCCTTTACAAACCAGTGAGAGCTGTTCCTCTGACAGAGATACACGTGAAACACAAATCTTAGATTGAGGATAATCTAAATATAGTGAATCTAAACATAGTAAGTTATTTCTTTGTGTACATATACAATTATACCCTTTAAATGAGTCAATTAACATTTTCCTGCCAACTGTTTTTACCATGACACTCAAAACAACTGAACTCTTACACTAAGCAGCTTAACTTGGAAAAGTTACACAAGAAAGGTCCATGTAGTTACAGATTTCAGAAATCCTCATTGTTTTCTACATAACTCACCATAACAGTTTGTTTTCTGTCCCTACCCCAGCTTCACTGCCACTACAATCTGTCCTCCACACTGTTGTCAGATGAATTTTCTGGAACAGTAGCATATAACGAAAACTAAATACACAAGTGTTTGAATTCCAAACTTTTCTGATCATTTGTGTGACTCAGAAAGTCACAAAAATCTCTGACACTCAATTTCCTAATCTACAAAAAATAAACAAGACAGATTTTTAGCTCCAAATCTGCATTTTATTGTCTGCCACTTGACACTGTAATTGTTTCTCCTTTTCTAGAGGACATGATGTTAAGCTTTATCCGTAGAGGCTGCAAGAGAGACACCAGAGGCGGTAGAAGTTCCCCTTCCTGGCTCGGATAAGCCTCTCCCCCAGTTCCTGAAGCACAGAGATTTGGTGGCTCCCAGTCCCTACGCCGCATGGCAGCCAGCAGCACCTCAGGAAAGCAGTAGGCAGCGCTCTTCTACAAGCAACTTCCTCGGCCTGCACTTCAGCAGCTATGCAAAAGGCATCACCGTCTGTCTAAGAGCTTTCCCCATTGGCTTGTCAGCACTTTCTAAGGCTCATAACTTTTCCAGGGCCAGCTTCACGACCACCACAGACGATGATTCTCAGTGAGCCTTTTTTGAAAACATCAGCCACCTTCACCATCCAGTGAGCCATGGCTGCAACCTTTCCAAAAAGTCTTCATGTCAGTCCTATAGGAGGAAATCATCCAGGTTTGCCTCTTTGTTGGGTGATGGGTATCACCCCTACTTAGGAGTAGAGGCTTCTGCCTATATTTGCTATTGTAAAATTCTTTAGCTTTCTTTCCCCATTACTAGCCAATCCTGTATTAAAGTCAGTCTTTGTATTTTACTTTCCATGTTTAAATTACTGTGTGATTTCTGTCTCCTAATTGGAAGCTAATACAACAGTAATACCCATTGCCATAAGATTGTTAATTGAAATGAAGGATATAAATTGCAAAGCATAGTAATATGCTAATGGAAAAAGTGCTGAGTAAATTTTAACTGCTAATATTATTATCAGAATTTAATACTGACAATGATAATTCCTAATCAGCCAAATAGGAGAACTCGCCATTTTGCAAACACACTGGTTTCTTATCTCTATGTCTTTGTTCATGCTGATACCTCTGGTTAGGCATCTTTGAATCAATTCTTCAAGATTCAGAACCTCTGGAAAAATACCAGAATTCTCACCTAGTATTGTTCAGCCCAAGCCCAAGGGAACTTTGATTCCGAAGCAAATGCTCTTGGTAGTGGTAAGCTCATTTCAATCTAATAAACATTTGCTATATGCCAAACACTATGCTATTCACAGCAGATACCAAAGAAAAATAAGGTAACTTTCTGCCCTCAAGTCACTTACACCCCACTGAATATACAGAATTGATGACAAAGAAGTATAATGTAGTTCTAATGGGGTTACAAGTTTATTTACACTGTACTTAAATTTGTACCCAAAATTTATCTTCTTTTATCTGTTACTGATTTTGCTTTCTAAGTAGTTGATCACCACAAATATTAAACTTGTCCAGGAGAGTAAAAATGTTTATAACAGTTTCTTTTAATTTTCAGTTTCTTGACGCTCTAAGTAATATTCTACTCTGCATCCCCTCCAAGAAGGTATATTTCATTGTTAAAGAGGGCATCTAGGTTTGACTGGACAGCGTTAGCAGAAAGGAAATATTCTTGCCTTAAGCTGGCTCTTGTGTCTGTGTTGGTTAGCATTTCTGAGGCATTGTTGCATGTGTTTCCATCCTTGGGCAGTATAATAGCTCCTGCTGCCCAACTTCTGCCTGACATAACTTGTGGTTTTTGTTCCTCTCAACCCCTCAGTGAGACCTTGTGTCTGACTAAACCCTACTGTGTACTCATTCTGGCATGGGAGACATCTTCAGATTCTCTTCGCTGTTCACCACCACAGGCCCCTAGACTTAGTCTAACAGACAACTGTGCTGTAGGGCATCTTGGATCTGATCCGCACCATGCCCAAAGACTCCCAATTACTTACACTATTCCCCCTGATATGGGACCAGGAGACAACTCTGGTACATTGTAACCGCAGAGAGCCAAGATTACCTCCTAACTGCTAAATAGGTCCTTTCTACCCGACTATGTTTTCTGCAGAACTACCCCGGATCAATCGCAGACCACAGCATATCACCGGTTGTCTGTGCCGGAGACCAAACAGGAAGAGGAACCACAGTGTCCCTACCTTCAACTTCTCCCTCTGACAACTGCAGTCTCTTCTGTTCCAGGATTTCATTTCAGTGGGACTCACACATCTCAACCAGATGTCTCCTGTACCTCTGCTCCCTGTTTTCCCCATAATACCCTGGAGCCAGTAAAAGGAGATTTTTCTTTCACTTCTGAAGGAGAGTTCATCTACACGGTGCTTTTTTTTTTCCTCAGCTCATTTCACCCAGAAAAGCCTTATGGTAGGGCAAAGAATCTGGCGTACTACTAAAGACATAAAAAAACTTTTACCTATCACATAATTTTCATTTTTCAAGAATGTTTAATTGGGAAATTCCCTTCAAAATGTTTCCTAAACTATAAAGATTATTGGTGCTCTTTCCCTTAGAGGAAGAGAAGTCCTAAGTTGCATCTAAAATCCTCTTCTGCATGAGGGCCTGCCTCTTTGGCTCAACTATATTCCAGCATCTTGCTTTCAATCATGAAACTGTCCCGACTGTGTGTGTGTGTGTGTGTGTGTGTGTGTGTGTGTGTGTGTGAAAAATATGTAACCTGAAATCTTGAGCTTGAAATTGATTTAGCAACCTATGTTCCCTTCTTCATGTTCTGCTTCCAGTAGCATCTCCATTTTTCTGCTTGAATGCCCAGACTACCTGTACAGAGGAATTTAGACACAGAATCTAAAAGAAATGTATTTCCAATAGTTAAAAATGTAGTATTGAAGATATGCAAATAAAGTACTTCATGACTCCAACACAATCCCCAGGACAAGTCTTTCCACACGCAAAAGGATATGACCTAAAGGACTTTAAAAGATCAAGAGAAGATAATGAGTACCTTGAGGGAAAGGATATCCTTGAACTCAGATTATTTCTTACCTCTGTATTCTTCCAAACACTTCACATAGCCCCTCTCATATTGTAGCAACAGCAATGATTTGTTGAACTGAACTTATTGGAATTGGTATGTCACACTCCATCTTATACTGAATAAGTAAAAATTAGAGTCACTCACTTTTCCTCCTGATACAATAAAAATATATTCCTTGACAAAATCTTATGAAATCTCAAGCAGAACCCGAGATGTGTTTTGGAAAGCTGGCCTTATTTTTGTTTCTACTAAAAATGAATGCATTTAAATCTAAGTGGCTGACACTATGTTTGGTTTCTACACACCACTTCATCAACATTTTCATGATCTATTGCTTTTGTTTGCTCTCCGGTGAAGGGAGTCTAGGGTATTTCTCGGATTGAACAAAGAGGAGAAAAGTCGTCGGTGCATAGACAGTTCCAAAAAGCCTTCTTTTCCTGACTGATTCTGTAGTCACAACAAGCATATCACTGCAGGTAGTTTGAGTCTGAAAATCAGCTTGAGGGAGAGTCAATCAATGATTCACTTTAAGGAAAAATAACTAGCTGTAGGCAAAAAATTAAAATTCAGGACAGTAAATTAAAGTGTATGCCATGTTCAGAGATTGTACTAGTGACTTAACAAAGAGCTGTTCAACACTGTTTTATTCTTGCCTTTATTTGTTTTAAAATATCCTGCATGTTTTTTATAAAGTCATGTAAGCTTTCTTTGTCTAAAGCAGGGCTTTAAACCTAGCAGAAAAATGAAGTGCCCCTAAAAGCAATTTAGTCAAAAGTCTATCACACTGATCAGAACAGACAGTCTACACAGGAACCCAATATGCAGAATCTAACCGTATCAGTTACACAATACAGAAATGGACTGAGCTGTTTACAGATATGCTAGAAATGGTCTTGGGAATAATTTAATTAATATATTCATGTATAGTTTTGAAATATATAAAAAAGAGTTAGTAGAATCACATGTTTAGTATAGATTGCAATAATGTCTCAGAATAAATGGAGAAGCATGCAGTTGAAAGCAGCATAAAGAAGTAGTTGAATTAATAAATGGAGAAGAACATGCTTTTTGCAGCATGAAAAAATATAGTTACTTTTATATTACAAATTATATAAATTAGGCACTGAAAAAAACAATTTGCATTAGTAGAAAAAGTGTTTTGGACTAACGAGTACAGTGCTGAAACTGGCAAAAATCCAATAGACAGATTTTTTGATAGAGCTGAAGACAAAGGGGTACTCATGCATCGCTGGAGGGAATGCAACATGGTAAAACTGTTATGGAAGGGAATTTGGCAATGTTCAGCAAAATCATAAATTCTCTAACCTTTGATATAACAATGCCTTCTCCTAGAAAACTCTCCTAAAGATACCACAGAAAGAATCAGAAAGCTATATGCAGCTGTCTGTCAATTAGACCACTGCAATTTATAATTACAGAAGACTTGAAATTATCCTTAATAGAAACTTGAATACATTATTTCAAATCCATACAATGAAATATACAGATTTATAATGGTAATAATTATTAACTAGTATATTTTGCTAGGGAGTACTCCCTGGCATATATTTTGAAGTGAGTTAGCAGTGTAGAGAAAATTTGTATAGTATGCTACCATTCCTTTCAAACAAGAATTGTCACTTTTCCAAAGAAGACATCCAGATGGTGAATTGACACATACAGAGAGGCTCAACATCGCTCATCCCCAGGTAAATACAAATCAAAACCACAATGAGATACCACCTCACTTCTGTCAAAATAGCTAAAATTAACTCAGGCAACAAATAGATGTTGGCGAGGACCCAGAGAAAGAGGAACCCTTTTGAACTGTTGGTAAGAATGCAAACTGGTGCAGCCAGTCTGGAAAACACTATGGAGGGTCCTCAAAAAATTAAAAATAGAACTACCCTATGACCCAGAAATTTCACTACTAGGTACTCTACTAGGTACTTATACAAAGGATACAAAAATGCTGATTCAAAGGGGCACATGCACCCAATGTTTATAACAGCACTATCAACAACAACCAAAGCATGGAAAGAGCCCAAATGTCTATTAATTGATGAGTGGATAAAGAAGATGTAGTGTGTGTGTGTGTGTGTGTGTGTGTGTGTGTGTACACACATACGAAGTATAAATAGATACAATGGAATATTGTATACACACACACACATATATACACACAAGGTATAGATACATACAATGGAATATTACTTGGCAATCAAAAAGAATGAAATCTTGCCATCTGCAACAATGTGGATGGAACTAGAGTGTATTATGCTAAGCAAAACAAGTCAGTCAGAAAGACAAATATCATATGATTTCACTCATATGTGGAAGTTAAGAAACAAAATAGATGAACATAGGGGAAGGGAAGCAAAAGTAAGAAAAAAACAGAGAGGGAGACAAACCACAAGAGACTCTTAGTTTGTTCTCGAGCAAACCGGGTTGCTGGTGGGGTGCTGAATGGGGGTATGGGCTAAATAGTGGATGAGCATTAAGGAGGGCATATGTTGGGATGAGCACTGGGTGTTATACATAAGTGATAAATCACTAAATTCTATTCCTGAAATCATTATTAGTATATGTTAACTAACTTGGATTTAAATTTTGAATAAAGTATTAAAAAATTAAAAAATAAGTATTAAAAAATAAAACTAGTGTTGTTATAATTATGTCAACATAATTATATATGTGTATAATTATATCTTTTTATTTTTTATTTTAAATTTTATTTATTTGAGAGAGAGTACCAGCAGAAGAGAGAGGAAGAGAGAATCCCTAGCTGACAGTGCAGAGCCCAGCATGGGGCTTGAACTCTGAGATCATAACCTGAGGCAAAACCAAGAGTCAGATGCTCAAACAACAGAGCCTCAGGTACTCCAATACTGGTATCTTTTTTAAATGGAGGACTGGGGTATCTGGGTGGCTTAGTAGGGTGAATTGTTGACTCTTGGTTTCAGCTCACATCATGATCTCACAGTTTGAAGATTTGAACCCTGTGTCAGGCTCTGTGCTATGTCAGCCCTGAATCTGATTGAAATTTTGTCTTCTCTCTCTGTACCTACCCCACCTGTGCTTTATCTCCCTTTCACTATTTCTCTCTGAAAATAAATAAGTAAAGAAATAAACTTAAAACAATGGAGGACTAACTCATCAACATTTTTAAATTCTTAAGAATCCATAAATTTTTAAAAACATGATTGCTATCTTATATAAGATGCCATATAAATAATTTATTATTTTATAAGACTGGATGAAGGAAAATACCAAGTCTTAATTTGTTTTTTTTTTTATGAATGGTAACTGGAAGTAACAATACAATTAATGAAGGAAATTTTCTCTTCAAAAAGGTATAGCAGCTAATAAAGATAAAGATTAGACTTAGAATATCATGATTTTGCAATCTTTGCTGAATTAACAATTAATGGCTGCAAAAAAGACAGGAAAAAAATTCACACAATAAGTCCTTCATGATGTAAGTATTCAATGTCATCTATGAAGAGACCTTCTGAAATATAAAATCTCTACCTAACCAAGTCTGTACATTGAGCAGCCATTTTATAGAACATGCATAATAACACAAGAAGAATGCAAAGAGATTGTAAGAAATTCTACCAAACAATGCTGCTATTCCAATAATTGAACTACAAAAAATAATAAAGAGGTAGAAGGAAGCTTCAGGTTAATACAGAATACTCGCATGAACCAATTTCAATGCACAGTCCTTATTTCAATCATAATTCAAAGAAAGTAAAAAAAAGACAAATTTGAGATTCTTATATTTAATAATACTAACAACTTACCAGTTTTTAAGTGTGATGATGATATTATTGGTAATTTCCTTAATATTTTCTAACTTTCAGATATAAGTAATCTAAATATTTGCTTCAAAATAAAACAGTAGGGGGATGCTAAAAGGAGAGAGAGATGAAATAATATTGGCCAAGAGTTAATAATTGTTTACACTTGGGTTCAAGGGCACCTAAGTGTTCATTATACTATTATTTCTAGTTTTGTATATATTTGAAAATCTTAATAGAAGAAAAATTAATGTTGGTGTAGATTATTAACTCTCTAATTGAGCAACTTATCTACCATCCCTGAACAACACCTATAAAAGGAGATACTGTTTTCTGAGGGTGGTTATTTGGTGGACAACCAGTTAATGCTGCCCCCCCATTATATCTTAGCCAAAGTCCCCTCAGTAGAAGATTTTGGCAGACATCAAACTTAATATAACTCTGCATGTTAGGTAAAATGTCAACACTACTTCTTATATGAATAGAAAGACAGAAACTTAACGATATGTTATGACCACGTATGACAAGATGAACATTAAGCCTCAGATTGATGTATTAGTTTGAAATGTTAAACATCACAAATTTACTTTAAAATTACTCAAACTTTAGGTTTTTAATTTAAATTCTGCTTAGTTAACATATAATGTAATATTGGTTTCAGGAGTAGAATTTAGTGACTCATCACTTACAGACAACACCCAGTGCTCATCACAAGTGTCCTTGTAATCAATACTCATCACCCAGTTAGCCCATCCACCCAACCACCTCCCCTAGAGCAACAGTTTGTTCTCTGTAGTTAAGAGTATCTTATGGTTTGCCTCACTCTTTTTTTTCCCCTTCCTCTATGTGCATCTGTTGTGTTTCTTAAATTCCACATATGAGTAAAATCAAGTGGTATTTGTCTTTCTCTCATGGACTTATTTTGCTTAGCATAATACACTCTAGCTTCATCTAAAATTAGTCAGACTTTAGAGTTGCTTTCTACTTTATTTGAAACATAACAAATGACTTCAATCAAGAAAAGAAATAAGCACCATGAGTAGCAACAGATTTACTTGTATTTAAGCTACATTATTTCACAAAGTACACACTTATATCTCTGAGAATCACCTGAAAGTTATAAATACCAAAGCTGTATATGAGGCACAAACATTTGTTGTAGGCTTTACTCCCGTAGGAGAGAAGGTATTGAATGCATCTCAAATAGAACATGTATTTTAAAGCTCGCTCATTATACCAACTCTGGAGAAGTGTAACTCTAGAGCCTGTTAAGAACTAGCACAAATTTTTATGGACATAGAGACAACACCAAGGCAGATTGTGGTTCACCTTATGACATTTTCACAATAGCTCGTTATAATTATAGATATAAAAGGTGCTCGGTCAATTCCATAAATTATTGGCAGAAATGCCAAGAAATATCCTCCTGTCCCTCCCTCTAGTGACATGAAGCAGCATGCTATTCTATATTTTCCATCTATCATTTTCAGAGACCATCGCAATTTTGTTTTAAACTAAAATTTTTCTAATTTCCTGTGACCTCAAGACACACACACACACACACACACACACACACACACACACACAAACACTACTCCACCCGCTAAAAACAAAAAGAATGACTCCTCCAAGATTATTTTCTTTAAATAAAGATAATAACTAAAAAGAAAATGGTACTGCTGAAACCACTTGGGAAATGGGCCATGTAGGAGTAATGACATTTTTGGATTTGCTACTTTAACAATTCTATACTGTTCACATAGGTTTTCAGTGTAGCAACCAGCTACTGTTGAGTTTCATACTTTAGGAGAGAAGTGGGATGGGCTATTTTTAAGAGCATGTGCAGCCCTCTGGAAGGATTAGAACTAAGAGGTAAACAGATCTGTGCTGGACCAAGAGTTTCTGAGTAGGGTAAGGCAAGAGACAAATTAAAAATAGGGTGTGCCCAACTACGCCCAAAATTAGTTGTTTCTCATTTCCAGACAGGCAAAAAGCAACATCTTTTTGAAGACTGAGGCTAAAGCACAAAATCAGTAAATAGCCTGGGTGCAGAGGCATCTATAGCTGACATACCCAGTGACTTTTTGCCTTATAAAGGCTGGGAATTAGAAAGGAATGTTATAATTATGCTGAAAGCAAGCCATCATAGATTATTTTTTTTAGTTTTTCTCCTTCCCAGTCTCAAATTAAAAATGTAGTTCTTACTATAAAGGAAAGGAGAAAGGAGGGAAAGAAGACCACAATTTGTAATAAACAAACAAATAAATAAAGGCAAAGTCCTTAAAGGAGAAATATGAAAACAAAGGCAAATTCGTAGCAACACAGATGGACCTTGAGGGTGTCATGCTAAGTGAAATAAGTCAGGCAGAAAAGAAGAGATACCATATGTTTTCACTCATAGGTCTAACAGGAGAAACTTAGAGGACCATGGGAAGGGGGGTGGGGGGGAAGAGTTAGAAAGAGGGAGGGAGGCAAATCATCAAAGACTCTTGAATACTGAAAACAAACTGAGGGATGAATGGAGAGGGGAGTAGGGAAAGGGGGGTGATGGAAATGGAGGAGGGCACTGGTGGGGAAGAGCAATGGGTGTTAACATGGAAACCAACTTGACAATACACTATAAAAAAAAAGAAAGAAAACAAAGGCAAAAGAGAAATATACTTCCAGATAGATCTGTAAAAATTTATAGGCCCTGTGCTTACAGTATTAACAGATTCTGTGATAAATGTTTAATACACATTATAGCCTTAATCTTTAATTGTAATACACATATCTTTAATCTTCTCTGTGCATTTATGAAATTGTCATTTTTTAGGTTTAGAGAAGTTAAATAATATAACTAAGATTATTCAACAAGTTCATAATGACTCTAGATTTTAAAACAAAGCTGTCTGACTCTAAAGGTGACCTCTTAACCACTCTCCTTTATAGAATTCAGTGAAGATGGCCATCTATATGTGATGTTTAAGATTTTTAATGGTACGGCCAAAGTTTATACAAAGCCAAAACAGATAGTAAATTTGGCATAAAAATACCAAATCAACAATGAAATTACACATAAAAAGGTGACAAATTTGGAGGCAATTGAGTGGCTCAGCCAGCTGAATGGTTGAGCATCGAACTTCAGCTCAAGTCATGACCTCATGGTTCCGGGTTTCAAGACCAGCATCTGGCTCATTGCCTCACTGGGGGGTCTGCCTCTGATCCTCCGTTCCCCTCATTGACCCTCTTCCCCCACTTGCACTCTCTCAAAAATAAATGAAACATTTAAAAAAAGGTGACAAATTTGTAAAATGTTAATAGTTGTTACTGTGTATAGTGATTTTAACACTGTTTTATTTTCTTGTTTATGTTTTAACTGTTAACAATTTACTAAAATGACATATCTTACTTTTATAATCATAAGAAAAATGTGTAGTAATTGGTCCAAAAGGCCCTAAATTATATTTACTCAGATCTGTTTCAACTGATCCAATGCTACCATTTCTCAATTTTATTTTCTTATTAATTTTATTCATTAAAGTTCACTACTTATTTTATCCAAAGCCCAGCCAGTTTCTCTTTTCTGAAGGTTTTTTTTTAATATTATAAAAATCAATCTCCTCACCAAATCTCTTATTCTTTTCTGGAAATATTCTTTTCTTAAATTCAGCATGTGCAAAACCAAAATCAACATTTTTTTAACCAATGCTACCAGCTATCTCAATTTACCTTTTATTGTTCATTTTCCTAACCCTTTAGGCAAAAGCACTGGGAAAATTGAAATGAAAAACTTCATCCCTTAACATTATACCAGTCTCTAATTCTAATGGAAGCCTCCTTTGAATTAACTGCCACATGTACCCCTTCCTTTCTATTCAAGATGGCACCACTCTGTTTCAGGTTTTTGCCAGGATGGTGTCTTACATGCATTAGACACATTTCATACATAGTTCTGCCTTTGCCGCATCATTCCCAAGGTCATAAATGGTCAAATACTTTCAAATGCCTATCAATTCTTTATCCAGATATTTAAGCTTCACCTCCTGCCCCAACATATTCCAACCAACATTTTTGGTCTCAAATGCCACTACTTAGTTCCCTAAATGGATTCAGTCTCCACTTTCCCATTCTCCATGTATTTTAACCTCTCTGGTCTGTTAAGTCCTATCTGCTCCATAGAGCCTAAATCAAAAGCTTCTGCAAGGTCTCACTAAGCATGAAACCTTAGGCGATATAGACAATAATGTGTTTTCCATAGAAGTCTAGGCAACGGAGGAGGGTAGTGTTAACACTATCAAGATTCAGATAGAGGATCTTGTTACCCCTTTTAACAGATGGACACTGAGCACATTAAATGATTTAAGGAAGCTACATAAAAAGCCAGAGTCTACAGAGTAATAAAAAATATACCAAAAAGTACTAATATAGTATAAGTGGCCTTTTTGTGATTGAGAATCAGATCCATCTTATGAATTATTTCAAGACATCAGTTTGAAATAAATGTTTTTCTCAGTAAGCAAAGTGTTGAAACTCAAATGTGTCATCAAGGATGAATGAAAACGTAAGTGTTATCCTAAACTCCTTTCTCCACATGTTTAAAGAGACCATAAAAGACAATGAACACTCCATTTCAGAAGCATTTACCTCTAACACCTGCTCATATACAATTAAATGAAAACAATACAACAGAGGTGTAATATATTGGGGACAAATAATTCATTTGGTGGCTTTGGGAAACACAGCTTGCATCAGAGGTAATGATAAGTAAAGAAACAGAGAAGTTTCTTATCTCATGGTCTCTCTGTTGTCATGATCTTAGAAGATCAAAGTAGACATTTTTATTTTCAATCTTATTGATAAAATAAAAAAGTTGAGCCTTCATTTTTCATCTTCTATGGGAAAATGCTCACTTTTCTGTTTTCAGTCAAGTTCTTTGTTACTCTTTGCCTCATAGAGTCCTTCAATGAATTTCCATTTAAATGGCTTGTGGGTGTCGGTTAAGGTGCTAGGAACCCACAAATCATCAGATATCTTTTAGAAAGTAATAAATTTTGGGGCGCCTGGGTGGTTCAGTCAGTTAACCCTCTGACTTTGGCTCAGGTCATGACCTCATGGCTTGTGAGTTCGAGCCCCAAGTCAGGCTCAGAGCCCGGAGCCTGCTTTGGTTACTGTGTCTTCATCTCTCTCTGCACCTCTCATGTTCAGGCTCTGGCTCTCAATAATAAATAAACATTTAAAAAAAGAAAGTAATATATTTTGAGTCATTTTAGTAAATTTCATTTTAAAGTATAGCACCATGTCTTATATTCCTGCTTTTTGTTTAATAATGTCATATGATTTGTTCTATTTTCTATTAGAAAAATGAATATAGACATTTAACAAGGATCAAGAATAAATGCTCAATATAGAATTATGAAAGCTCATGAAGCTTAAAATTATGCTTTTTATCTCAGCAAGTTTCCATTTTATTTCCAAAGAAAATTTAATACTTTTTAAAATGTATAGTTTTTCAGACTATGAAATCTTGAAACAAAAAAGTTAAATATTTCATATTTAAAATATGAAAAAAAAGAATTTAGCCATTACATAAAATCAAAAGATGTTTATGGTATAATATAATTTGAGCATATTTTTAATTCAATTTTGAGCAATGACTTTAACTGTAAATGAAATCTAAAACATGCAAAATATGCTTTCATATCTTTAGTCTTCATAAAATCCTTTTGTAAGTTTGTTCAACCTTACCTCATTCATTAAAAATAATTAAAATCAACTATTTTGTTATTTAACCAAATAACTTTAAATGGTCACATGTAAGTCTCATGAAATAGTATAAACAGCTTATAATAACCTTTACTTTCTTTCCCACCACAAACCCACCTTCTCAGAAATTCCACTATCTGTAGGAGTGGAGAGCAAAAAACATCTGGGGAACCTGAGGTCTCATTACATTAAATTCCTGGATGGCCCTAATCAAGAGAATCTTTGAGCCTCACAGTGTAGAAAAGGTAACCACAGAAAACAGAAGCATCTGGGAGCCAGGTAGCATGCAATGACAGCAGATGTGCAGGGGGGAAGGTTTGGCAAAGAAAAATGTATCCCCTGTGGCCTTGCAACATGAATGCTTAAATTATTAGGCACACCTCCTATTTGAGGCTGTGATCATTTGCCCTAGGGGCCTCTTCTTCCTTGTTTTCCTCATTCGATTCTTTTTCTGTCACTTTTCATGTTGTGATGTTTATAGGTGTTTCTTGTGAAAGGTATTTGAAAAGTGTAAGAATTATGTGTAGAATGCTTTCAGCTCTTCAGAGGAAAAGTACCATAAAATCTAATACATAAATAATAAATCAACTCAACAGATGTTGACTTTTTCTTGTCAGACAGAGACTTTAAACTCCTGATTCAGAATCTCTGACAGAATAAATAAACTAAAAGTGAAATTCAATTTGTCTACCTTACCCAGGGACAAAAGATAAAAAACTTATATTAAACAGAATTATCTATATCCTATCAAACAAGATGGGACAAGAATTACCATTCAGATCCTCAAAGCAGATCTTATAATAAAACATAACATGTAGAACAGGATTTTCAAGTTGAATATCCTGTGCATTAAATGCAAATTAAAAAACCCAAAACATATGTGCTAAGATTCTGAAAATAACACCTTTTTTTTTTTATCATGGAGAGCACTAAGTTTATTTATTTTTAATTTTTGAGAAAAGGAAAGCAAGCATGAACAAGGGGAGAAGCAGAGAGAAAAAGGGGGACTGAGGATCTGAATCAGACTCCACAGGGACAGCAGAGGGCCCAATGCAGGGCTTGAACTCACTAACAGGGAGATCATGACCTGAACTGAAGTTGGATGCTTAACCTACTGAGCCACCCAGATGCCCTAATGCATCTTTTCTTAAAAGAAGCAACACTGAATACTAGTCAAAAAACACTAAAATATAAGCACTAATTGAGACTCACCTTTCAGTTTATTTTCTAAAAAAGCACTATTTCCTGGCATTACCAGAAGGACATTAGTCAAAGAGAAGATACAATCTTTATGCCAGGAAATAAAATATACTCCTCTAAGATTTTAAGTTCACTACCTATAGTTGTTCAAAAATATCTTCATTGCCTATGTTTCTACTTTCAGCATTATAGTGCAGATACTTCTTATTTAAAATTAAATATCCAGGGACGTCTGCGTGGTTCAGTCAGTTAAGCGTCTGACTGGTTCAAGCCCCGCATCAGGCTCTGTGCCGATGGCTCAGAGCCTGGAGCCTACTTTGGATTCTGTCTCTTTATCTCTCTCCCTCTCTCTGCCCCTTCCCCCCTCAAGCTCTGTCTCTCAAAAATAAATAAAACATTAAAAAAATAAAATAAAATTACATATCCAGAAAATTCCACAACTTAGGATATTATAGATTTTAAATATCCTATCTGGGGAAAATGTTGACTGCTTGCTACTCAAAATGTAATGTAAGGACAAGCAGCATAGTCATTATGCTGAAACTGTTAAAATTGACAAAATCACCCAAGATTTACTGATTCAGAATTTTAACAAAATCCCCTAATCAATTTTTATGTTATTACAGCCTAAAAGCACTAATTTGGCCACTTCCTAGTATGTATTTAGTTATCTACATTAATAACTTTTGGTGACTCCTTTTAATTGTTTGTAAACTTAATCTAATCCACCCAATATACTTTTTTAAAAAAATTACATGGCTCTACTGATTGAATGAGAATTGCTTCTACAGCTTAATGTTCCTAGTGGGGGGGGGGGGAGGGTGGAGAATATGCACTGTATGAAAAAAATCTTAGAAAAACCTTGAAATAGGTGGTTTGTCTTTTGTGATCTGACCCCACCCTCACCATGGCTACAACTCTCATGCACATGTCAATTTTTCTTTCAACCAAATCCTCCTTTTATTAATTATTTTAGATTGTTGCTCCTTTTCTTTGAGAGAATTAGTTTAGCCACAATTTCAAACAAGATTTTATTCGTAGCTTTTTGGATTTTGTTTTTATTATATGTAAACAAACATTCCACACGCAGAAAAATTCACAACAAATGTGAAGTGCTTAAAAATAATAAAAACATAAGCAGAAGCAAGAGCTCAGAAATAAAATGCATGAACCATTAAATAATACTTAACAAGACAGCCAGGAATACTCAATAGAAAAAAGACATTTTTAAAAAATAAATGGTATTGGGAATATTACATATTCACATGTAAAGAAATGAAACTAGACCTCTCTTCCATCACTCACAAAAATTAACTTTAAATGGGTTCAAGACTTGAATATAAATCCAGAAACCATAAAACTCCTAGAAGAAAGCATAGGAAACAAACTCCTTGACATGAGTCTTGGCAATGACTTATGGACATGACACCTAAAGCACAAGGAACAAAATAAAATAGATAAGAAGGACTACATCAGACTTAAAAATTTCTGCCTAGCAAAGGAGACAATCAACAAAATGACAAGACAACCTTCAAAATGGGAAAATATATTTGCAAACCATGTCTCTGATAAGGGTTAATATCAAAAATATACTTAAAAAAACTATAGAACTCAATAGCCAAAAAATAAATATTGCAATTTAAAAATAAGACAACAACCTGAATAAAGATTTTTCCAAAAAAAATACACCAGTGACCAACAGGGTCATGAAGAGATACTCAATATCACAAATTGTTCAGAAAATGTAAGTTAAAACTTAATGAGATATTACCTCACAACTACTAGAATGATTATTAAGAAAGAAAAGAAAAATGTTTTCACAAGAATATGGAGAAAAGGGAATCCTCATTCACTGTTGGTGGGATTGTAAACTGGCACAGCCATTATGGAAAACAGTGTGAAGCTTCCTCAAAAAATTAAAAAGAGAACTACCATATGACACAGTAATTTCACTTTGGAATTACATCCAAAGGAGATAAAAACATTATGCCAAAGATATCTGTACTCCCCTGTTCATAGCACCATGATCTATAATATTATGACACAGAAACAATCTTAAATGTCCATAGATAGATGAAAGGATAAAGAAACTGCATATTTGTACCCAGTAGAGTATTATGCAGCCATAAAAAGGAGATCCAGTCATTTGCAACAACATGGACAGACCTTGAAGGCATGAGGCTAAGTGCAATAAATCAGACAGAGAAGCCAAATACTGTATGACTCATATGTTATATACGGCATCTAAAAAACAAGCAAAACAAACAAATGAAAAAAAAATCATAGAAAAAGAAATCAGATTTGTAGTTAATAGATGGGGGTTGGGGGGGAGAAAAATGGATGAAGATGATCAAGAGGTACAAATTTTGAGGAAAAAAAATGAAACATAAGCATACCTTTCACCCATTTTAAAATAACAAAGCGTATGTATTCTTCTGACTAGGAATCCACATTTTAAAATTTATCATTTTGTTGCTTTTGTTCTTAATTTTACAAAGATAACTCTCAAGAACTGAATAATATTGGGGTGCCTGGGCGGCTCAGTTGTTGGGAGTCTGAGTTCAGCTCAGGCCATGACTTGGTTTTTGTTGAGTTTGAGCCCCACATCAGCTCTGAGCCTGGAGCCTGCTTCGGATTCTGTGTCTCCCTCTCTCTCTGCCCCTCCCCTGCTTGCTCATTCATTCATTCATTCATTCTCTCTCTCTCTCTCTCAAAAATAAATAAAGATTAAAAAGCAATTTTTAAAGAACTAAACAATACAACTGTTAGTCTTGCATGGTGTTAAGGGTAGTCATTCTACATTACTTGAGTTTTTTATTTCACATTATACTCCTAAAAGTCATTTCCCTATTTACATGAACTGTAATAAACCAATTTTCACTGCCATAAAATATTCAAATCTTTCCTCAATTGCCTTTAGACTACTTCCAGCCTTTTGTTACCATTAACTCTCAGGAGCATCCCTATACACTGTGACCTGGTGCATATGTGTACTTCTAGGACATATAAGAGTGATTTTACATCACATTCCTAGATATTTGTTCTTTAAATTGCTTATTCAGACTTCTATCCCTCTAAGAGCCTTTACCATGGTAATCATTGGAGGAAAAATTCCCACTCAGGTAGGGAAGGAAAGACAGACATAAGTTAGAAAACAATAAAAAAGCTCATTGAGGTGAGTAACATTTATTTAAACAGATAACACTTGTTTAAAAGAAAGCATTGCATTTGTCCCGAAAATGTTTAGTATCCATAAAAGAGATCACATTTCAGATCTATAAAGTGGCTCCTATGTCCAGAGTAGGATAACATTAACTATCTCTTTATAGGTTAAGTGTACAACTTTTAGAATGTAGAACGTGAATTACAGTGGGTGATGAAATAGCAGCTTTCATCACACACTCAGACTTATATATTCATTATGCTATAGACACGCCTTCTCAGTAATTCAAAGAAACCCTTGAAGGAGCTAGACAGGGAAGAGAGGCCTTCCTGATGGGCATATGTTAATGTTACACTCCCTATCTTTACATGTAATTTAAAGTGAATGGTTTTAATTGTTTAGCACTTCACAAATGTATTAGGAAATATGTACCTTAAAAGACATGTACAAATAGCACTTAACATCCTGAAGGAGAACAGGTATATTCCCATTAAGATATCTTAGTACTAAATTAACTTGGAATTTTATTTTGGAGGGAAAGGCCTCAATACTCCTCATGTTGTCCTATGGAATTTTTCCTGCATTATAATCATCACAAAAGGGACAGTTTACAGAATGAGAAACTGCTATAGTATAAAATGGAGTGTAAAGTAGGCATTTTTTTATTCGATTATCTCCCTTTTACCTATACCTGAAACTGGATAATTACTGGTTTAGGCCAGGAGAATAGGATTCGGGAGACACAAAGCTCTTGTCCAGATGAGGTTAGAGAGTGTAATACAGTGAGAAAGCAGTTTATTGATGGTGGGACAGATTTTTCCTTGTTAATGTTGGTCTGCTGCAGGTCAAGTAGCTAAGGACCAGGGAATGGAATAGGCATGCCAATGGTAATGGTCTGCATGTGAAGTATATTTAGCTAGATTACCTCAAGTATTACCTTTGTATTTATATTGTGTGATTTAACAAACACCAACTTTGTGAATATAAAATCATTCTTTTATTTAAGTTTATCTACTTATTTTGAGAGAGAGAGACAGAGAGACAGACAGAGTGCTCAAGCACAAGCAGGGGAAGAGCAGAGAGAGAGGAAGAGAAAGAATCCCAAACAGGCTGCATGCTGTCAGCACAAAGCCCAACACGAGGCTCAATCTCCCGAACCATGAGATCATAATCTGAGCTGAAACCAAGAGTCCAACACTCAATTGAATGATCCATTCAGGTGCCCCAATATAAATAATTCTTATATTAAACTTATAAGTACCATGAATTTAAAATTCTGTTAGATGTTTTAATACTAAAAACAGTTTATTATGACTTCACCTCAAAAATCAAAGCCTAAATGGTTGTTTTACATCATTACCAGGGTCCTCAGAAACCTAACTACAATTCTTTATTACTAGATTCATGCTCATTGGTTAATATATTCTTAAGCCCACATAATTCTTTTAACTTTTATATTTTTTATTGCTTATTTTATTTTTGAGAGAGAGAAAGAGAGAGAAAGCATGAGCAAGAGAGAGGCAGAGAAAGGGAGGCACAGAATTCAAAGCAAGTTCCAGGCTCCAAGCTGTCAGCACAGAGCCAGATGTGGGGCTTGAATTCACAAACCGTGAGATCATGACCTGAACCAAAGTTGGATGCCCAACTGACTGAGCCATCCAGGCTCCCCATGCCCACAAAAATCTTAGGATACTTAATATTTTATCCAAGAAAATATTCTACACTTCATTTGAAGTTGTCCGCCTCCAGATCACGTGCATCAGTTTTAACTGATATTTCCCATGATTAAGAAATACCATATATGTTAACAATTATAGTTTTTTTTTCCACTGATGCAATAAAATGAATAGGTAGGATGATTAAATAGCTTAATTTTAGAATACTTAATTATTCATGGCTTTTTAGATTTAATTTGTTTCAATGGACCATAGCTATTTCTCCCCTTTTGATGCTCTAATTCTCACAACTTTGGCCTAAGAGAGTCTCATTAACATTGGCTTCTGTGACCCTTGGACATGAGTCCATTAATGTTTTAAAGCCTCCTTGTTTTCAGACACAACATGATTTTCCAGTCTCAATTATACCTTCCTGCTCCTAACATCTCCAAGGATCTCAGGTTCATTTTAGTGGAAAAATACCATTAACAATAAGAATCTGGACACGAAGGTGAACAAAGAGAACAAAGCCAGAAAAGACTTGTCTTTTTTTCTTAGAAAGACATGCATCCATACTGATACTTCCAATTAACTTTTAGTAGTACATAGTCTTCATTTAAATGTTTAATACTGTATTGTATTTGTATTTCCTTTCCTTTAATACTAAAAAGTTATTATTTTTCTTGAATTAAAAGTCGTAACCTATTTGCTTTGACAATCCAGCAAATAGACCCAAAATTATATGGCATTAAAGCAAACAATACAGTAACAAAGTTCGGTTTTCTATGGTTTCCTTTGTTATGAGGAATATTGCTCCTAATGATATTTTATCATATTACTTTGTTCTAGAGTTGCTCCACATCTTTCATTCTGTCTGGTTATTTAGTACGATTTGATGATGGGGCATGTGGGTGACTCGGTTGGTTAAGCTTCTGACTCTCCAGTTTGACTCAGGTCATTATCTCATCATATGTGAGTTCAAGGCCCACATTGGGCTCAGTACTGATGGGTGTGGAACCTGCTTGGGATTCTCTCTCTCCCTCTCTCTCTCTGCCCCTCCTCTACTCTCTCTTTCCAAATAAATAAGCTTAAATAAGTGTTATTTGATGGTCAATTTTGTTCCATTTTTTCCAATTCACTTCCAATTTCAAAGTGTTGACATTCTTCTAAAGGAAGGAGGCTTCCAGTTACTAGTCTTTTCTTGGGAGTGGAATATCTCCTAGAGAAAAGAATCTTTTTTATTGTGATTAAAAGTCAGCAACTCAGTCTCCACATTTTGTTTAATGGTTCATTTCAGTACAATCACCTGGGCTAATGACTTCCTACATATTTATAGGTACAAGATTAATATGTATGGCATCCACCTGAATAAACCATCTCTAAATCCCACTGTTTAATTTTTAATATTACTAAATATATGTATCTCCACATAGCTAATTTTTAACTCTACTGAATGCCATCTTATCTTAAAGCTTCTCTATTTATCTGGCTTCTTTTTCCGAGGTTCAAATTTTTCATTTCATAATGATTATTTTTTTAACCAGCACAATATTGTATGTAGTTTTAAAACAAGATTTACCTCATATAGGTCCAAGTATTCTTTCAATAATTGGCCTAGACTTTGATTTTCCTGGAGGATGATAAGTATGTATGAATAGTGTTGTAATCCTATTTGATTACCAGTAATTACAGGCATTTCTAAATATTCTTTTGACTCATGATTAGAATGAGGCTTTACTTCATATATAATATCAATACCCCTTAATTGCTAACAAACTTAGAGCAAAACTCCTGATTTTAAGAAAACTTCCCTTGCATACAGATATCTATTACCTTATACTATATAAATTAAAATTCCAAATGCCAATTAGGGAAGCTAAGAAACGTAACAAATGTTTATCAAATAAATTATAATTAATTTTTAAGAGCCATAAAGTTGTCAGGAATTATACTTTAAACATTGTCTAGAAAAATCCAGGTAGAAAAATTATAATTCATATGTCTTTAAGATTATATGGGCCAATTCTACAAAATCTATGTATAGAATATTCTAGTTTTTCAACCACAGCACATTTAAATTTTATTATTTCATCCCAGTTTCATTATCTCATCCCAATTTCATCCCATTTTTTAGAGAAAATAAATTATTTCTTCTATAAGTATATATTAACTCTCAAGTTAAATATAACTATTTACAGGTATACACATTTAAATGTAGCATTTATTTAATGTCTTCATTTAAAATACATTTAATTCCCATAGCACTTTATAATCTATACTTACTCTAAGGAGAGAGTTCTAATATGATGTATTTCTAATTACTCAAAATTTAACCTTAATAATTTTCTCCTGAGAAAAAAATCATTGTCCAGTCAATGAAGAGACACAATCTTCACTGAGTACATACTACTTTCTAGATACTAGAACTTGTTCTAGACATGAATACAGTACTCACATGTTCCAAGTTACTACTTAAAAGACTAAGAGACTTTAGTGAATAAACCTTGATGGTCAACAAAATGTCTACAAATTGTCTAGACATTTAGATAAACACTATGCAATATCTTCAGAGAAAAGAAATAAGGAAGCCTGCAGACCTTTAGTACAAGAATCAAAAACGTCCAGGTACAATAAACTGTGGTGTTGATGTTTAATCTTCCTTTTTTAATGATTTTTTAAAAATATATATAGTTAATACATTTCCTACAATGTGACAAATGAAATAAATGGAATTCAATTTCTCTTATGTAAGTGAAATAACTTTGAATTTTCTTTTATGAATTTATTTTGTAAATCTCATACTCCAAGTTTTTAATACATGTGGAATAGATTGAATTTTCCAAGGTTCTCCACAAGATATTTTTATATATCCTAATGATTGCATTTAAAGAAAAAATGTGGTGCTGGTGGTCATATTTTGACATCTAGAAGCAAACTAGAAGCAACCTTCCTTTGAAGCAATGATTTAAGTGCCAATAGTTTCTTTGAAGGGACATTTCAGGAAAAAGCAGTCAGAGAATGAAAACGCGAGACAAGGACAAGGAAATCAGTAAGTATGGTATCAGACCTCACCACTGTGGGCCATTGGAACCCAGCATTACTGGAGAACCCTATAAGAGAGTGAAGAATGCTCCTCAGAAATATCCAAATAGGGAGCAAACAAACGAGTATTAGTCTTTCAATAGTCTATTGGCAATTGGCTGATGGCAGCATGATAACCACTGAAAAAAGCTATGGTTGATTGACACATAGATCCCACCTAAGAGCTCAAACAAGGGTTACTGATCTAAAGGATACAGAAATAAGTAAGCACGGTCACTAAATACAACAGAGGAATAACTTTTATCTAAAACCAGTACAAAGTATCAACTTAGGGCTCTATATAAACAGCTATGCTTATTTTCACAGGGTTGTAGGTCATTTGCTGATTCAGTGAATGTCTCATTAGACCATGTAGAAGCTTAGCTACACCCCTCCACACCAGCTTATATACACAGGGACAGAATAGTTCTGCACACAGTCTGGTCTGGATTCATATTTCACCTGCGTTGGGTTTGTTTCAGGAATGCTCACATTATGCCATCTGTAGGACATGTACACATGATAAAGATTAAATTCAGTTCTCACTGTCACTAATAGCCTTCCCAGGGTAACACATCCTGGTCCAGGGGAAAGCCCTTAATCCCTTTATTCTCTTCCTCCTATTTTGAAAATAGGTGTGTTCCTTAGGGATCCAACAGTCATTTTGTCATCATGAAGGAAAAAGAAAAAAGAACAGTCTAACTCTAACTTGCTTATGTTTTTGTGATGACAAAAAATAATTCCACTCTTAACTGAATGCCCTGGTACTTAAATCAAACAAAATCTTAGCTTATTCACCTAAACCTGGTTGAAGCACCGTCTTTTCTATGAAGCTTACCTGGATCCTAATATTTTTCTTCTTTAACATGGTAAAGTCTCTTTACTCATAAATATCTCATTATTTCAATATATTTACTCATTTGTCAAGTGTATTGTAATTTTCTTACTATTTTTAAATAACTAGAGTGTAAGTTCTTCACATCCAAGAAATATAATGGCATTCATATGCTTGACCCTAAATTGAACTTAACTGAACCTGTACTAATACCTGTTCAAGAAACCATTATTACAGAACATTGTGTCAGTTAGGATGTGTTCAGCTTCAAATAACAGGAAACACTGATATAAACTAGTTTAAACACTAAAGGATTTTATAATATCAAAAACCAAGAATTCCATAAGAAGTCCAAGTGCCTTGGAGCCAGGGCTCTGGCTCATCTTATTTCCAATCCCCTTGGTTCTTATCTCTGTGTATTAGTATTATTCTCATGCTGGTAGCATATGGCTACAGCAGTTCTAGTCTTCAGATCCAGAGGACACCTTCCAGCAGTCTTTCTCATATCTCATTGGGCAGAATTCCATCACATGCTCATACTTAAGCTCAATTATTGGCAAGGAAAATAGAAATACCATGATTTGGCTTACAATAATCAAGATCCATAACTTGGGGCTTGAGTTGTGACCAGTATCTCCTGAAGCATATGTATTCAGAGGAAAATGTACATGCAGATAAAGCTAAGGTTACGGTAGGAGAAATATAAATGCCCAGAAGACAAAAAACATTGTTCCTTAAAATCTGCAAAATAAAACCACACCGAGTGATTTGTTGGTATTTGATAATGTTGAAAATGGATTTTACAAAGTCCTTAAACTTCCAGTAGACTTTCATTTTTACTTTATAAAACAGTATTATTTTACCATTATAAAGCTCACTGATACCAAATATTATAAAATTTGAAGAGAAGATTGTGACTTATTTTATCAATAATAACATGATTTAAAAATCAATATTTATAATACTGAATCATATAAACTAAGGAAGAAAATGTTTATTAAGAATTTTAATAATTACAATGAAATACTTATTCATCTATTAAAGGAATATGTCAATTATGTTTATGATTACTAAAATCCACATTGCATTGTCATATTTTGCCTCATACATAGTTAATGGTAATATATTGATGCACACATTTTAGCCTCCCCCTGCCTTTTTACATTTTTCTTCAAGTTATTTTAGAGGATCCAAGGAGTAATTAAATATTACAATACATAAGAGTGATAACAATAAGAAATCAATTCAAATATTAATAAAGAGCTTATCTAAACAATACACAGCTGGAAAAAATTTTGCCCTCATTTTTAGAACATGAGATCTAAAAGTAAGGGTATACATTTTTATTTGGTGGACACTAATATAAGAAATTATTCTGGTTGTGTATCTGCAACATAAAGGACAGTCATTTAAATTTAGGCCACTTACCGGGGTGCCTGGGTGGCCTAGTCACTCAAGTATCCACCTCTTGATTTCAGCTCAGGTCATCATTTCACAATTTGAGTCTGAGCCCCACATAGGGCTTTGCACTGACAGTGTGGATTCTACTTAGCATTCTCTGTCTTTCTCTCTCTCTGCCCTTCTCCTGCTCATTCTCTATCTCTGTCTTTCAAAAATAAATAAATAAACATTAAAAAATTTAAAAAGCACTTATTTAAATATATGTCCTTGTTTTATTAGCCTACATTTCAAAAAGATATAATTATAACACACCAAAATTTGTGGGTTACAGCAAAACCCATTCTAAGGGGAAAGTTCACAGAAATGAATAAATAAGGATAATATCAAATAACAACCTTTACACCCCAAAGAACTAGAAAAAGAACTACAAATAAAACCCCAAATTAGACAGAAGGGAAAATGAAAAAGACTGGAGCAGAAATAAGTGACACAGAGACTGAAAAGACAATAGAGAAGATTAAAGAAACTAAGAGCTAGTTCTTTGAAAAAATAAAATTGACAAACCTTTAGCTAAAATCACCGAGAAGAAAGAGAAGACTCAAATAAAATCAGATAGTAAAGTGGAGACACTATAACTGATAAAACATAAATACAAAGAATTCTAAGAAACTACTTTGAACAATTGTATGTCAATAAATTGAAGAACCTTAAGGAAATGAATAAATTTCTAGAAACATACAACCTATCAAGACTGAATCATAATATAGGAGAAACTAGGTGTGCTTATTTGGCGAGTGCTCTCTCTCAAAAATGAACATTTTTAAAAATAAAAAAAAAAAGAAAATCTAATTGGACCAGTTACTAAGAATATTGAAACAGTAATCAAAAATCTCTGAACAAATAAAAGTCCAGGGCCAGAAGTCTTCACTGGGAAATTCTACCAACTTTCAAATACTAATCCTTCTCAAACTCTTTCAAAAAATTACAGAGGAGGAAAGTCTCCTAAACGTATAGGCCAATACTACCCTGATACAAAACCAGAGAGGGATACCACAAGAAAAATTACATGCCAGTATTTCTGATGGACATAGATGCCAAACTTCTCAATAAAATATTAGTAAGCAAGTCAACAATACATCACACTCCATAGTCAAGTGGGACTTATTCCAAAATGGCTCAACATCCACGAATCATACTATGTGTTACACCACATAACAAAATAAAGAATGAAAATCATATATGATCATTTCAATAAATTCAGGAAAAACATTTAACAAAATTCAACACCCATTCATGACAAACCCTCTCAACACATGGGAGAGCAAGGGAACACACTGCAACATACCAAAGACAGATATGACTTACCAACAGCTAATGTACTCAATAATGAAAACCCAAAAACTTTTCTTCTAAGATCATGGACAAGACAGGAACACCTACCCTTGACACTTTTATTCAACATACTAAAGTCATTGCTAGAGCAATTAGACAGGAAAAAGTAGTAAAAGGCTTCCAAATTGGAAAAAAAGAAATAAAATCATCACTCTTTGCAGATGGCATGGCACTGTATATAAAAATGCTAAAAACTCCAAAAAAAATTGTCCGAACTAATAATTTCACTAAAGTTGCAGGATACAAAATCAATACACAGAAATTTCTCGTGTTTTTATACACCAATTAATAAACTATCAGAAACAGAAATAAATAAAATAATCCTATTTACAATTTTATCAAACAGAATGAAATACCTCCAAATAAATTTAAACAAAGACATGCACTCTGAAAACTATAAAACATTAATGAAGGAAATTGAAGACACAAACAAATGTAAAC
>NC_043705.1:72628772-72652931 GCF_006229205.1 Suricata suricatta | reverse complement strand
AATAAAGATTAAGACAAAATCAGTGCCCTCAAAGAATTCTAAGCCAAGTGGAAGAGACAGACAAGTGAATAAAGCATATAAAACTGTATTTTATATTTGATAACTGTAGTGTAAAAAAAAAATCCCCAAAAAGAAAAAGCCAATGAAGTGGAGAGTGGGCGGGGAGTTAGGGGAACTGCACAGAGTAGGTGGTGCTTAAGCTGACTCATGAAGGATGAATAGCAGATGGTTGAGAGGAGAAAGAAGGGAGTTCCAAGCCAATGAGGTTTTTTTGGTTCTTTGTTGTTGTTGATCAAAAGTAGTCTATCAGGGGCACCTGGGTGGCTCAGTCAGTTCAAGCATGTGACTCTTGCTCTCTGCTCAGATCATGATATCAAGGTTCAAAGGTTCAAGCCTCTCATCAACTCTGTGCTCAGAGTGTGAAGTCTGCTTGGGATTTTCTGCCTCCCTCCCTCTCTCTGCCCCTCTTCTGCTTGTGTAAGCACATGAACATGCATGAGTGCGTTCTCTCTCTAATAAATAAATAAACATTTAAAAAAGTAGTCTAGTAAAGGCAAAATCCAGTTTAAGTATGACAGAATGGCAAAAGAGAAGTTTGATAAGTAGGCCACATTATGAGGGATATGAAATATCAAGTTAAAGAGGTTTGTAGGAGATGGAGTATCACTGCAGGATTCAAATAAGCAAAGGATTTGAGATTTTGATAGAACTCTCTGGTAGCTCTATGGAAGAAGAATTTCAAAGGAACAAGAATAGAGGCATGAACAGGAGTTATGATTTATTACAATAGTATAGGTATTGATCAGTGTCTAATCCAAAGAAAACTGAATGAGCAGTGAGATTGATATAGGTGTGAAGAAGAGAAGAGAAGGTAAAATAGAATTTGGGTAAAGTTTGGATTTAAGCTCTCTAAAGTACACAGCGGAACACTTTGGTTTCTAAAGTTAATTTCAGTTTATTTTGAAAAATTATTGAAGAAAGACATAGATGCATTTTTTTTGGTTTTTCTTACTTTTATTACTTTTGTTCTTAGAGTGAGAGAAGAGGAAAAATGTTAAGTTCAGTGATGTCCAGTAGTCAGTCAGCAATGTGTATATTTGGTGATGATTATCAAAATATGGAATAATCAGTTCAATAAGCAGCATCTGGGTGTCTCAGCCAGTTAAGTGTCTAACTCTTGATTTTGTCTCAGGTCATCATCTCACAGTTCATGAGATCGAGCCCCTCGTAGGGCTCTGCAATGACACAACAGAGCCTGGTTGAGATATTCTCTCTCCTTTCTCTACACATCTCCCCCACGTTCTCTCAAAAACAAAGAAATATTTTTTAAAACTTTTTAATGTTTTATTTATTTTTGAGACAGAGAGAGACAGAGCATGAGCGGGGAGGGGCAGAGAAAGAGAGCGAGAGACACAGAATTGGAAGCAGGCTCCAGGCTCGGAGCTGTCAGCACAGAGCCTGATGCAGAGCTCAAACCCACGAATGTGAGATCATGACCTGAGCCGAAGTTGGAGGCTTAACCGATAGAGCCACCCAGATGCCCCAACATTTTTAAAAATAGTTTAACTAGCTCATCCATGAAGGACACTTGCCAGATGGAGGTGCTAGTGCAGAGTCCTGGAGCCTCCCTGTTGTGTCAGATGTCAGGTCTTTAACTACTAAGCTGTGGAAAGATCCTGGCAGGACATTGTGAGGGAGGGAGCTGGAGGTAAGGCTTACACAGTGACTATTCACTAACTGGTATGGAACTACTTTACAATTTTAGCAATTTTATGTCCATAGGGTATACAATACCTAAATATCCTCCCTAATTGAAGTGAGGAAATAGATTGCACAATTTAAAACTCTGTAGTTCTTTCCACAGTTTAATGTAGAGAGGCAGAATATGTCTTTGGTGGAGAATGTTCTTTTGAATGGTAGTGCTTTCATAGGTATTTTATTTAAACAAAAGTAATAAGCCAGTGAAGAAATGGGCAGAAGACATAAATAGACACTTCTCCAGAGAGGACATCCAGATGGCTTACAGGCACATGAAATGATGCTCAACATCACTCATCATCAGGGAAACACGAATCAAAACCACACTGAGATACCACCTCACGCCAGTCAGAGTGGTTAAAATGAACAAATCAAGAGACTATAGATGCTGGCGAGGGTGTGGAGAGACGGGCACCCTCCTACACTGTTGGTAGGAATGTAAACTGGTGCAGCCACTCTGGAAAACAGTGTGAAGGTTCCTCAAAAAACTATCCATAGGACTCCCTTATGACCCAGCAATAGCACTGCTAGGGATTTACCCAAGGGATACAGAAGTGCTGATGCATAGGGGCACATGTACCCCAATGTTCATAGCAGCACTGTCAACAATAGCCAAAACATGGAAAGAGCCTCAATGTCCATCACCTGATGAGAGGATCAAGAAGATGTGGTATATATACATGATGGAGTACTACATGGCAATGAGAAAGAATGAAATACAGAGAAGCAGTGGTTTGGCGGCCAGAATTAACAAAACACAAGTTCAAAACGGTAATAATGAGCACCAATTTAAGTTCCCTCTGAGGATATTTAGAACAATTTGGGAAGGTATGGGCTTCCCAAAATCAGAATAAATGTCCAGTCTATGCTTAAATAGTTATAAAAGAGGATGAAAGGAAACCTGGTAAACTTCAGGAAAACTTGAATAACACACAGATATAGTATTTAAGAAAGCTGAGGGGCACATTTCAGATCCTTTGGCTAAGAGTTTATTTTGTTGTTCTGGATGCTTCAATGAGATAGTTCCTTCATCTGGAGAAATAGGGGGGAAATTGATGATGATGATGGTAAGAGTAATAATGGTAGTAATAATAGAAGAGAAGGAGGAGGAGGAGAACAAGAACAAGAGAAGGAGGAATAGTATTACTCATTTAAAAATAGTAAGAGGTTTCATGTAGATACACAGGTATGTGTTTATATAAATGCATGTGAGATGGCTAAAAATTTATTTCTCCCAAGGCATAGTGCGTTTCCTCACTGGAATATGGAAGAATCAGCTAGAAGACAAAATAATCAAACTGGATGTTTGCTAGAAATCACTGAAACTGTAAGGTGTTAAGATTTTTATAATCTTCAAATTAAAGACAGAAAAACGTGCAACAATATTTATTTGACCCAAGGCAAGTATTAAGTAAATAAATCCAAAGCATCTAGACCACTTACTTGATCAAGATCAGCTTAACTTGGAAAATAAACTTTGATTATTGTTTGCGTGTGTTTAATGTGTATGCTGTGTGTTATGGCAAATAATACAGAAAGGAATTTAAAAAATAGGTGCCTGTATTAAAGTCAGTCCCTGACAGTTTGCAATGCACCTGCCTGGACTTCTTGAAGGTAAGCAATCACTGGAAATATAGAAATCCAGTTATGAATCTTCACGGAGCTCGAGCAAACCCACAAATGGATCCAGAATAGAGATGCATATTCCAAATAGCTGACATTTTGATAATGCATTCCTTTCAAAGTGACATCAAGAAAGAGAGACCTTTCCTAGCTCTGTCTTGGAATGTCAGTGTGGTGCTTCAGGGATTCACTGAATTCCTTTATCCTGTTCAACTTTTAACCTTCATTGATCTAAAATTCTTGTACTAAAACAAAAAAAAAAAGTTGCCTTTATCTCATCAATTCCTCAAGGAGAAACAGACATATAGTCATAAATTATTGATTCTCTGCCTTTTTAAAAATGGAAAACGTGGCACTTTGCACAATGTCTGCAACCTGATTATTTTTTTAATCTTTCTCCACACAATACCTGTGAATTATCATACTACAATGAGATTAGAAATTTTTAATCAGAAAACTGATGGAGATACAGGGACAATAGAGAAGAGCTGACTTACCGTGGGAAATAATTCACTTTTTTTTAACTGCATGTCAAAGCTATAGTGTAATGACAGCTTTTAAGTGTAAGGTGACCCAAAAGTTCTTAATTGCCTTTAATGTACATGGCCAACTGAATTGAAATATGTTCTTATAAATAAATCAAGTGGTTTGAACCAAGGACCAACAAAGTGCAATTTTCATCGTAAGATGAGGTATTTAGGGGCGCCTGGGTGGTTCAGTCGGTTGTGTCCAGTTTTGGCTCTGGACATGATCTCACAATTTGTGGGTTTGAGCCCCGCATCAGGCTCTGTGCTGACAGCTAGCTCTCTCTCTCTCTGACCCTCCCCTGTTCATGCAGTCTCTCTCTCTCTCTCAAAAATAAATAAAAACATTAAAAAAAATTTTAAAGATGGAGCATTTAGTGTCTTTTTCATGTTTATGTAATAAATCCCTAACCCTACAGAATGCCTGAGGTTTTGCATAAATGTATATGATCACATCTATCCAATCTATGTCTATATCTAAAAGCAGTTTAAAAAATATACTTTCCAGTTAAAAACTTTCTCTAACCCATTTTCATGTCTGTTCTCACTTAAATGGGTTAAGCAAGTTTTCTCTAGCAAAAGACAAATAACCTAGAAAACATTCACAAATCACATATACGTTTCTACCATCCAGAATATACAAAACAAACAAAGAAATTTAAAACTCAACAAAAAGACAAATAACCCAATTAAAGAATGGCAAAAGGCTTAGACATTTACCCAAAAATGATACACATTCAGCTAGTAAAATATGAAAAGATGCTCAGTAACATTACTCGTTAAGGAAATGAAAATCAAAACTGCCAAGAAATATCACCTCACATGCACTAGGATGGACATAAAAAATAAAAAGTAGCAGGAATCCAGGTCAAAATTGAGAGATAGGAAGACTCTGAACTCATCTTCTCCATGGAACACATCAAATTACACCTATTAACAGAACAATTCCTCTTCAGGAAAAACTGAGAGTGGACTGAACAACTATTGAACAACCAAAGATAGAGAGAATGACAGGGCACCAGAGTGGCTCAGTTGCACAGCTGACTCTTGATTGTGGCTTAAGTCATGATACCAGAGTCCTGGGATCGAACTCCTTGTTGGGCTTTTGTGTTAAGTGTAGAGTCTGCTTAAAATTCTCTTTCTTTCTCGGCCACTCCTTGCTACTCATGTTCTCTCTCAAAAAGAGAGAGAAGAGAGAGAGAATGGGAAGATATAGCAAGAGAGATGGAGACATGGTTGCAAAAGGAATCTGAACTCCTGATGCTGCAAACAGCAGTGGGGAGGATAGTCTGTGGGAGCAGGAAGAGATTTCTGTTCTTGGACGTAGAATAAAAGCCACAGTTCAAAAGAGAAACCAGTATTTAAAAGAGACAACACTAGAACACTGCCAACTAACAATCTAATTAAAAATTGGGCAAAGAACCTGAATAGATATTTCTCTGACGGGAACATCCAGATGGTCAACAGATACATGAAACGAAGCTCAACATCACTCATCATCAGGGAAATACAAATCAAAACCACACTGAGATATCACTTCACACCTGTTAGAATGGCTAAAATCAAGAAGTCAAGAAACAAGTGTTGGCAAGGATGTGGAGAAAAAGGAACCCTCTTAAGCAGTTGGTGGGAATGTAAATTGGTACAGCTACTGTGGAAAATAGTATAGGGGGGTCCCCAAATATTAAAAATAGAAATATCACATGATCCAGTAATCCCATTGTGTATTTACCCAGGAAAAACAACAGTAATTGGAAAAAAATATATGTACCCTGTGTTTATTGCAGCATTATTTACAATAGCCAAGACATAGAAGCAACTTAAGTGCCCATTGATAGACAAATGGATAAGAAAAAAGTATGTGTATGTATACATATATATGTGTGTGTGTGAGTATGTGTGTATATACATATGTATATACATATAATGGAAAGTTACACAGCCATAAAAACAAGATGAGGTCATGCTATTTGAGATAACATGAATGGGCCTAAAAAGTATTACTTTAAGTGAAATAAATAAGAATTGATAAATACCATATGATTCAACTCATAAATGGAATCTAAAAAAATGAATACACAGAAAGCAGAATCAGAACAATAAATACAGAGAACAAATTAAGGGGAAAGGGATGGAAGACTGGGCAAAATAGGTGAAGGGGAGAGAAAGACAAGACCTTTAGTTATGGAATTAGCCATGGGAATAAAAAGGAGCATACAGAAAACAGTCAAGATATTTTAATAGCAAAGTAATGGGACAGATGGTAGCTATACTTAGCTACATAGCATAATGTAAAACTTGTCAAGTCACTAAATTGTACACCTGGAACTAATGTAACATGTGTGTCAACTATACTCAAATAAAAATGAAAACTGGCATATGTTGGTGAATACACGGGGAGATTTGAACTCTCACACATTGCTGTTGGAAATGTGAAACGGTTCCATCACTGTGGGAAGCATTAGGCAGTTTCTTAAAAAGATTAAACATACAATATGTGATATCACAATTCCATTTCTAGGTATATGCCCCAAAGTATTAAAAACAGATATTCAAACAAATGCATATATATAAATGTTCATAAAAGCAACACCAAATACCACAATACCAGAAGGTGGAAACAATCCAACTTTTCATCAGTAGATGGATACATAAACAAAAGTTGGACACGAAAGATTACATGTTTTATGGCTACACGCACACACATATACACACACACACATTTTAAAGCTAGGTATAGGTTTTGAAAGTAGATAAAAGTGATGGTCATACAACATTGTGAATGTACTAAATACTTGTGAAGTATTTGCTCTAAAATAGTTATTTTTTAAGTTATGTGAATTCACTTCAATTAAGGAAATGTTCCTCTTCCTTTTAAACAATTATTTTACTTTCTGCCTCTTCAACCTCTCCTGCCACTTTTTAAAAAAAAATTTTCATGTTTATTTATTCTTGAAGGAGAGAGACAGACAGAGTGTGAGTGGGGGAGGGGCAGAAAGGGAAGGAGAGAGAGAAACCAAAGCAGGCTCCAGTGTGAGGTGTCAGCACAGAGCCCAACACGGAGCTCAGACTCACAAGCTGTGAGATCATGACCTGATCTAAATTCGTATGTTTAGCCAATTGTGCCACCTAGGCGCCTCACCTCCCCACTCTTAAGTCTTTCTGAGACATACTTACATATCAGAAAATTCACCCACTTAAAAGATGCAATAGAATGGTTTTTAGTATATTTACAGAGTTCAGCAATGGTCAGCACATCTGATTTTAGAGTACTTTCCTAGCCCATTAGCAATAACTTCCATTGTCCCCTTTCTGCATTCATTCCTCAGGCCTAGGTAAGCAGTAATTTACTTTTTTGTCTATTAATTTGCCTATTTTGAACATTTCATATAAATGAAATCTTAAATATATGGCTTTTTGTGTCTGGCTTCTTTCCCTTAACATGATGCTTTCAAGATTCATCCACACTTAGTAAGTATCAATACTTCATTCACTTTATAGCTGAATGACTTTCTATTGCATGAATACCTTATTTTGTTTATTCATCCATTGACCAACATTTGAGTGATTTCCACTTTTTTGGCTATTATGAGTAATGCCATAAACATTTGTGTACAAGTTTTTGCATGGATATCTTTTATTTCTCTTGAGGATACACCTAGGGTGGAATTGCTGAATCATAATACAACTCTATATTTAGTATTTTGAGGAGCTGCCAAACTGTTTTCTTCAAAAGCTGCACACCATTTTATGTTTCGCAGCTTAATATAATTCACCTTCTCGCTCTACAATCTAAGTTTGCATCTCAAACCCATCAGTAGAAGATTCTCCTTACCCTTCCTTTTTAGAGTAGGGCCCAGATGCTAGGGTACAGGACCATGGAACTGAGGGTAGTGATGGTATGGAAAGTGAAAGAGCGATTAGGCTATAGAAACATAAAGACACACATCTTGGCTATGTGAATTCATAGAAAACTAAATTTGTTACATGAAAAAATGAGTACAATAATGATTATGTACATACAGGTATAATAATTGATCATTTAAAAACCTTGGAAGTTGTATCTTAGGAAATGACTATTATCTTTTTAATCGGTGAGAGAAAACATTCTTGGGACTGGCAGATTCACTACTGAAATGATAGAAGGCAGAATGTTTGGCAAAAAGGTGAGCAGAAGAACAATGGACATTTGGATCAAGAGATTTACAGTAAAATCTTGGTACATATTTGCAGAAAATTTAGAAAGTCACTGTATAGTGCAAGGGAGCCAGGTAATCAAGAAGGACTGAAGCCTGTGAGTGAGAAGGTCTTACACCAGGACAAGTAGAAGATGCTGGCTCTGAGGCCTGGCAAATGACATGCCTGATTAAGAGAATGATCGATAAAAGTCCACATGTTGCTAAAAAGCTGATTGGAAAATGTTTACAGTAGAATAAAAAATAGATACCTGTGAAAACTGGTCTTTGGTTCTCTTTTGTGTCCATCCTTTATACAGATTGATGAGCAAAGAAGAGAAAATCAATTTAGATGATTAAAAAAAAAACAAAAAAAACCCCAACTCTGTCCTTCCAGCCATCCAGACTGGTCTGTTGTCTCCAAACACACTTGGTGATAGGAATTACCTGGCAGCAACAAAAAAATATCTTTCCCTAAACAGAAGGTTTTTCAAAGACCATTCAGTCAAGTAAATGGCTACCTCATTAACCAAACTGGGAAAAATTCCAAATGTTTACAAAATAACTGTATTCAACACCTACAGGCACATTCTATGGCTTTTTTCATGGGCTTTCTCTTTTTTTGGCTGCATTAAGGCAGCCTACCATTTTCTTAGGTAGCATGCTAGCACACTTTTGTTTTTTATTTTAAACAAAGCATGACTGACAATAATAAAGAAAATTATACATCAATTTCCCCTCACCAAAAACAAATAAAAAAAAAAAACATGTTCAGATACTCCGTGCTTGAGATTGGGGTATGAATTCCAAGCCAATCATTTAAATGAGCTCACCTCATCCTTTGTTTAGTTATGTATGCAAGCTGAACCAGTCAGATTGCAGAAAATGTATAATTACCATGTCTATTCTAGTTCTAAAAATCCCTCTAAACCCATTTTGCAAATATAATTATTTCAAAAAGCAACATTGTTTTTATTCTAAGGTCCTCTATCTTAAAAAAAAAATACATTACCTACACCTTGGTTAGAAAAACAATTGAGTTACTGGATATTTTTGCAGCAATTCAGAATATTAAAACAAGACCAGCCTTAAGAAAAAGGGTTTTGCCTGAGAACCCCTCATCTCCACTTAAAACCAATCTTCTATCTTCTGTACACATCTACCCTTGTTTACAATGACCTCCAATTTCTTCTTATCTTTTGATGTTAATAGATCAGAATACAACCGATGACCTCAGGTTTCCTGTCCTTCGATCCACCCCACCTTCAAAACGCACCTATCCTTGGCTTTCATTCTACACATCTTTGTTCTATGAAAGGCACCTTAGTTATCAGATTTATTTATGATTTGCTCTTTAGTTTGTCACCCCTCCGAAAACAAAGTGTATTTAAGTCAGAACAGTGACTTTCTATTGTTGATGTCTTAGATCGAAGAAAATCATCCTGACTGTGGGCATACCAACCACGATGGCAGACCACGTCAGAGATATTCTGAGAAAAACTTAGGTAAACTGCCTATTCCAATTTTGCATCAGACTGATTGCCTCAGTCTAGAAAATAAATGCACATGGTAGCAAATCCTAACAGCAAACCCTAAGAGGTTAAGTCACAGGAGTCGTTCATCACAGTGTTAGGTAATTCTTGAGATTTAGGGTGATTGATGTGTTTAATTTAAACTGGCCTGGGTATACAGGATATGTCCCTGAAGTGGCAATAGGGTGAGTGGGTGAGATGGAGGAGAAGATTTTAATGAAAAGCATTTTTGCTTTAAAACTTTCTTGCACATACGTCTTTCAACAATAACAACACAAAAATGTTTTAATTCCTACCATATTATACAATTCTATCCTGTTCTCTGAGTTTCTTCTAAAATGCTAATGAGGTAAAAGCTGTGTTAAGTCTCAATGCATAAGACATTTTTTTAAAGTAATAAAGCCTTTCATACAAAACTCATTTCAGTTTGTTATGATAGTGGAATCATCACATGGATCAGTTAAAATCCTAATCATGATATGTTAAAAGATGTCAGTTAAGGTGATGGTGTTCATATTGCTGGGCTCAATCTTAGTCTTGTATTTAAGGAAAAATACAGAGCAATTACTGAATTGGATATACATGGTACAAAAACAAAGCTTATTTTATTGTAGGAATGTCTGGCCTTCACTACTGATAAAAAGAAGCTTTCCTATATTTGTAATTTAGTATTCTCTCTATTGCATAGAATATGACTGCTGGGGGCACCTGGGTGGCTCAGTTGGCTAAGCCTCCAACTTCAGCTGAGGTCATGATCTCACGTTCGTGGGTTCAAGCCCCGCGTTAGGCTCTGTGCTAACAGCTCAGAGGCTGGCGCCTGCTTCTGGTTCTGTGTCTCCCTCTCTCTCTGCCCCTCCCCCTCTCATGCTCTGTTTCTCTCTGTATCAAAAATAAATAAAACATTAAAAATTTTTAATAAAAAAATAATATGACTGCTGTAGAAGTTTTAAGCTCTAGTATTAAAATTTGTGCATATACAAAATAAAAGTAGTTTTGGTAAAGGGATTACCAAAGGGAACAGTCTGATTTTAGTGATCGTTTTCACATACTGAGTATTTAACCTCTTCTGTGGGACAAACACTGTGCTAGGTTATGTAAATGACAGTGAGCTCCTTTGAACTTTACAATTTAGATAAGCAAATAAGTATTACTAACAAAAAAGTATCCTGAATCAAAATATAATTATGATGTCTATTTAGTACCAGCAGGGAAATTTACAAGGTGCTTTGAGAACATAAGAAATCCTAATGCAGCCTGGGAATCAGGAAAGATCTCCCTGAGGATGTGTTATCTGAGCAAGTCTGAAAGCTGGTAGGCAGCTACATGACGAGTTAAAAATTGGAAGCAGAGCACTATGAGAAGAGGATCCAAATGGGCAAAGTGTGGTACATTCAGACAAGGAAAGAAGGTGATGATGCTTGGAGAATCATGGACCATAAGGAGAAAGTGGAAGATGAGGATGAAAGTGCAGGCAGAAGGCAAATCAAAGAGGACCTCTTACACCTTACCAGAGATGTTGTTTTCCATCCTAAAGTCAGTGAAAAATGACTAAAATGTTTTCATCGGGACATGGCACGGACACATATTCATGTTAACATGTTAACATCCTCCTGGTTTCGGCACAGAGAATGAATGAAAACTGAGTCAGAGTCAAAGTGGGCAAATTATTTTAAAAGCTATTAACAACTCAGAGGAAGGGATGGTATCTTCACCTTTAACGGAAATGGCCACTGGGAGAATATGAATAGATTTAAGAAACATTCAAGAGGTAGGGGCATCTGGGTGGCTCAGTTGGTTGGGCATCTGACTTCAATTCAGGTTGTGATCTCACAGTTTGTGAGTTCAAGCCCAACATTGGGCTCTGTGCCAACACATTGGAGCCTGGAACCTGCTTCAGATTCTGTGTCTCCCTCTCTCTGCTCATTCCCCACTCACACTCTGTCTCTGTCTCAAAAAATAAATAAATGTTTAAAAAATTATTTTAAATATTCAAGAGGTAATGTGGACAGAATTAAGTGAAGGATAAATTTAAAAAGTGGAAGCTTCAGAGAAAAATGCACGTTTTTGTCTTGTATAACTGGATTAAAGTGGTGTCATTTGCTGAAATAAAAAATATCTGAGGGGAATATAGTTTTGCGATATAGTGAGCTCAATTTTGGTCATGTTGATATTAAAGTTCCTTTGAGACATCCAAGAGGAAATGTATTTTAATATATAAAGTTTAGAAAGTAAATCTGGGCAAGAGATACACACTGGGATCAGTGGCATGTACATGGCAAATGACATCATGATCATGGAAAGAAGTGCTAGGATGGAATATTTAGGAACTCAATACTGAGAAGCTGTATAAAAAGGTAAGCCAGCAAGAAAGAGTGATGATGAGAGTTTATAGAATACTGTTATTCCTCCTAAAGAACTTTCTGGATGTAGTAAAAGCTGCAAATATACACAACCAGTGAAGCTACAATAAAAATGTATTGCACTATTAAGATAAGGTGGGAAATTAAAGATAATTGATATTTGTTCAACTCCATAAGCATACATCTGAAAAAATGGTAAAGCCAAAACAAATGGAAATTAATCTTTCCCTTCTCTGAATTTGAGAAGTCCATCACTAAAGATTGAAAATTCTGTTAGTTGTGGCATTCAGTGTCCAAAGTCAGTATTGTAACAGATTGAAACAAATACATCAAAAATGTTGCTTGGAATTAAACCAACAAAATTAGGGCATTCCATGATGTTCTGTATCAGTTGAAAATGTATGTGTTTCCATCTTTTTGCCATCTGCTTAATCTTAAGCTTTGCTTATTCTTTTATTGTCCTTTCTATCATGTTTGATCAAAAATCTTGATAGTTCTTTAAATAAGATGAGAATATTCTAAATGTAGTCTTAATTCATATTTAAAATCTTGTGGTGTTGAGGCACCCCAGTCAGTTAAGCACCCAACTCTTGGCTTCAGCTCTGGTCACGATCTCATGGTTCATGAATTCAAGCCCCACATCAGGCTCTGTGCTGACAGTGCAGGGCCACCATGGGATTCTCTCTCTCCCTCTCTCTCTCTCTCTGCTCTTTCCCCACTTGCACTGTCTCTGTCCTTCTCAGATAAATAAACTTTAAGAAACTAATAAAATCTTGTGATGCTGCATACAGATAATACTCAACCTGTCAAATTCCATCAAAAGTGATGAAAAATACTTGATTTCAATCTAATTCAGTTGTTTCTGATCCTAGGAATTTCTTTCAAACTCAACATTAACCCAAAGCATTCATTCTTTAATAAATGAGATATTATATTATCATACCTAAAATAGAAAAAGGGATATAAAAATACTGTACTAGCCAGACTCCTCTGTTTTCAGATTTTACAGGTGCTAAAATAATCAAAGGTGACAAGGACCAAAAAAAAAAAATATTGAAAACATGTCACAAGTTGAAATTTGGGGTGTTCTTGTCCTAAGGGACTAAGCCATGGTAGTTGAGGGAATGGATCTGGCTGGTGAAAGTCCACTAAAGTAGAGAGAAAAGTATAGTACTGCCAGGCACCTTCTCCTTTGTCACAAGTCAGTACTTCAGGGATCTATTTCCCTATAGTGAGGCCCAGACAAGCCCCAAAGGGTAGGGAATTTGATAAGAATATGATAACCTCAGGTCAAAATCATCTGGAAAAGGATCACAGAAGATTTAGCTCTTCTTATAACTGATCTTGGTATGATACCTGACTCAAACATACTTGGCACCATGCAAAATGAATAGCCTTTAAGAAAAAGTTCTCGCCAATGATCATAGCATAAATTATATAACCCAATGCTTTATTATACACCATAATTTAAAGATATTTGTATTGTGTCATCATGCAAAGAGATGAAACCTATAAAGTTCCAAAAACAATCATTAGAGGTTTTGTTTGAAATTACATTAAAATAACTGGGAGAATAAAAAGATTTGAAAAATACAAGATGTATGACTTGGTTACTGCATATTCTTTTTATGAAAAATTATTTGTTTGACCAAAGCCTGACATAACAATGAAATTACTTAAACAGTCTAAGAGGAAGTGAATTTGGACAGTGAAAAAAATGGATTTGTTGAAGGGAAATGATCCTTTTTCATTTGGCAAAGAGAAGAATCAAAATCACTTAGATTGGTAAATAGTCATAAATCTCAATTTTTGGAAACTATTTTTAGTCTTTTGCCTGAAGAACTTGAGTATTATTTCCAAGAAGAAGATTTGAGGTATCTAGATTTAAGTTGAAATAAAATAATATTAATAAAGTTTGATGTTCTTAGAAATTTGAAAGTTTTCTTCATGAGAAACTTTTCAGCAATGCCTGTAACTTAGATTATAATTTAATTTAATTTTATTAATTTATTTTGAGAGAGAAAGCATGAGCAGGAGAGGAGCAGGAAGAGAGGGAGAGAAAGAATCCCAAGCAGGCCCTGCACCATCACCACAGCGTCTGATGTAGGGCTCAAACTCATGAACCCTGAAATCCTGACCTGAGCCAAAGTGGATTCACACGCTTAACTGCATGAGCCACCAAGGTGCCCCAGATTATATTTTTAAGGTAATACAACAAACTCTAACTAAAACTAAGCTCCCAATTTCGTAGTATTTTGCAATATTGGCATAAACTTTTTAGACGTATAACATGACAGATAGAATTTAATTGAATTAATATGCAATACTCCCTAATATATTTTCCCTCTTTTTTTGTCTCCCTATCACTTCCTTGCTTCAAGAATTAACCATTAATATAATTCAGTACTTGTTATTCCCATGCATATTTTATATTTTAACGATATTTGTGTTGCCTATTTTCAAACTTTATAGAAAATATATTTTATATATTCTTTCCTGTATTTTTATTCACCAAAATAAGTACTATTCAAATTGATATGTAATCTTTTGTATTACTATCCAGTTTCATTGGTTGAATGTAACAAAATCTATATATGCATGCCCAAATCTGTAGACATTTAGATCATTTTAACTTATTCATTATTATAATTAATGCTCTAATGAACATTCTTACATATGCCTTCTTGTGTACAAGAATTCAAAATTCTCCTTCGCAGGGTTTCTCAAACTTAGTACTATTAACATTTTGTGCTGGAAAATTCTTTGTTGTTGGAAGTAGGAGTGAGCGAACTGTCCTGAACATCACAGGATGTTTCAAACCACTCATGGTCTCTACCCACCAGTATTCCCAATATTATGATCAACAAAAATGTCTCCACACATTGCCAAGTGTCCTCTGGGGGGCAAAAATTGTTTCTGGTGAAAACCACTACTCATTTAAGCCTAATTGCTGTTTTGTAGACTATACATATATGTATGTTACTAAATATTGCCAAACTGCTCTACAAAATAATTGTAGCAATTTCCTTTTCAGTCATATGTTCCATTTCATTGTGAAATATTTCTAACATTCAAAATAATGGGTGTAACACAGATGTAAGACATCAGTTACAATAATAAAAGAATACCATGTATTTTCAAACTGGTTTAGGAAATATAGCATTGTGGGGCACCTGGGTGGCTCAGTCATTAAGCATTTGACTTGGTTTTGGCTCAGGCCATGATCTCATAATTTCTAGAGTTTGAGCCACATGTCTCTCTGCCCACCCCCCCACATCCCCCCCGTCTCTCAAAATAAATAAATAAACATAAAAGAAAGATAGGAAGGAAAGAAAGACAGGAAGGAAAGACAAGGAAGGAAAGACAAGGAAGGAAGGAAGGAAGGAAGGAAGGAAGGAAGGAAGGAAGGAAGGAAGGAAGGAAGGACACAGCATCCTATTATCTTGGAAGCTCATTATTAATCCCTTTCTAGTGCTACTCTTCTTCCTCCCTCCTCTTTGTCCCAGAGGTACCACCATCTCAATTTTTTTATACATTATATCCTTTCTTATCATGCCACAGATAAGCACATACATAAATGTGATGATTTTCACATTTTCCATGTACTTTTCAGTTTTACATACATGAAATCATATTTCTATAACTTGTTTTGGTTTTGTTCAACCTCATGATTTTTACTCATCATTTTGAATTTTATCATAATTCATATAGATAGCTATAATTCATTCACAAATAAAATATGTGATTAGAGACCCTTTGTAGTAGGGTCTCCAGAATACTAATAAAAAGTTTAGGGGCACCTCAGTGACTCAGTCGGTTAAGCATCAGAAATTTAATTAATTTATAAACACATCTAAAATCTCTAAACCAAAGCTCAATAAAAATAAAAGACCACAAACAATGGAACAAAATGGTCTTTAATGATCCCTTCAAGTCAAATCCTGACTTTTTACACATAAGTCATTAAAACCCAAAACAATTAAATGACCGGTCTGTTTTATAAACCATCCCAATCTCGATGCATAATCAAGATAGGAATTTCCCAATTCCCAATCATGGTTCTTTCCAGTCACCAACTCGCCTCTGCTGCAATCACCTCAGGGTAAAAACCGCCTTCTACACCTTTCCCTGTCCTTCTATTTGACCTAGTACCCAGTATCATGCTTTACACACAGCAGAGAAAAAAGCAAATGTTTCAACATATTTGGAGTTTTGTCTCTAACTATGGCTAATTTTAGCTGGCAGAACATCTTAATCTTAGTTGATTATTCAAAGAACATCAAAGGGAAATAGCATTTACATCAGGAATGCACTTGAATTCATCTTCTGTGGAAATGTATGCCTCCACCTTGAACGTCTTCAGTATATTCATCACTTAGCAGTGCCTTTATGGATGATAGAGACAAGAGTCCCATGAGGCAAATGGCTTTTTCAGGATAGCAGTTATAAAGATATGCTACCTTTAAAAGACATAGTACAAAGGAGGAAAAGAAATTGATATACTTATGAGCTCTCAGAGGTGGAGGAAAATAACTTGGTAATGATACTATAATAAGGTATTAGTCTGTGCACTTTGCTCACTCAGTTCTAACCAACTAAGGGACAGCTACAAAAATGATAATTATGTGCATAAATGGTATGGAATGTTATTAAACCTGGCATTTCAAAAGTCTTCTTTCATTCCTCTGAAAAGCACAGGTAAATGAAAAGGGATGGGAGACTTCTCACGGAGCTAAATAAAGTCAGACAAGAGTTAGATGACTCATTTAACATATTGAGGAAAATGACATGACAGAATGCATTTCTAATCTGTGTGACATAAAGGGAAACAGAACTATTTTGGGTGATGTTCAGTGGTTTCCACATTCATGGCAGAAGGAAATTTTGTAATTAATTCACAACCCAGAATTAACTTTTTAGTCAAGCTACGACCAGCAACAGAAAGCATAGCATCCTTTCCACTGAGCTCCATCGGCCACCACGCATGAGCTCTCAAAGGAAAAGGTCGGCCTTTGCTTAAGGATAACATGAACCTCAAGATTTGTTATGTGGAAATAAACCACAATTAAGCACATTGCTCTCTCAACATCTTTGTGGTATTTTACAAGGATTCAGATTACCACTTCCATGGCTCTTCTCTACCTCCTACCCCACTTCTTAATTGAATATACTTTTTACATGACCCAATGAACTTATTTCCTTCTATGTGCCAGGTACCGTGCTAGACTTCACTAGACATCAGGAATATGTCATAAGCAAAGCAGATATATTCCTGACATTAAATAGACATTAAATGAATACTGAAGAGCTTCATTTTCCCTTGAGGAAAAAAAGCCATGTTTTTTGGAAAGGAATAAATCTAGAAAAAGCAAGAGGTAATCAAACTGGTACTGTATTTGTTTTCCACTTCAGGTTGTGTCTTACTCTCCTGTAGGATCAGGAGAAATAAATAAGTTCAGGATCAGTCACATAGTACATAGTAATATAATCTTAAGGGAAGGACATGGACTTTATTTTATTTATCACTATATCCGCTTTGCATAGCAAAGAACTTGGTACACAGTAGATGTTCAAAAGTCTATGTTAAAAGGAGCATTTTCAGAATGATAGAATAAGGACTTTCAGAAACCTGTTCCTTTATAAAAGCAATGATAAAACTGACAAAAAAAGATTGGTGAATATTGAATTTTTCTGAACTATGGAAATTAACTAAAGGCTTACAATAATCCCAAGAGTCCTTACTCCAGAAAAATGCCTAAATCTCACTAAGAACACATTTTGTAGAGTTTTAATTTACACTGTTCTCATTTCTTTCTCAGCAGCTTCAGAGTACCTTGAAAAGCAGTAGCCTTCAAATCACAATAGGTATGAAAAACCGCATTCTAGAAAGAAATGGAGGGGTCAGAATGTACTGAAGCCTCTCCCCTAAAAAGAATCCCAACCAAAGAGAATTACTTGACCTGTCTGGAAAATTATTGGAAAAGTCCCATTCATAGGGCTTATCTTTGCTTGACCTGACACAAGATTATGAGTAAAATGTGGTCCTCCAGGCACTGTGGAAAACAATCAATGGCAATTGTTTCCCATCACAGCTGTCTGAGGAAGCAATATCAGTTGAGGCCAGCAAGAGGCTGGGAAAAAAAAAACCAAAAACAAAAAGAAACCTTCAAAGGAGTATCTGAGAAATGAAATGTTCAAGTTTTGAAAAGTTTCAACATTTTTGTGAAAATATGGAAGATTGTGCATATGTGCAGGGTAGGACAGATATCTGAGAAAGACCTGAAAAGATTATCAGCTAACCACTGGCTGACATTGAGGCTCTGGGCAGGCAAGTTATGGAAGCTAAGGCAAAGCTGACCAGTATACCTGGTCTCAGAGCTTCCTGATTTTTACAGACTTGATGAATGGTACCACTTCACACTTTAGTTTGCTCCTTGTGAAGCAGCTTTCTTTCGACTCCAGCAAGAACTTCAAGTCGGCATTTCCTATCTACCCAGCTCTCAAGCGTCCACAGCAGTTGTAGAACCTGGCTGCAACTCCATCGTAACCAACCACACCTTGTTAGAGCACTTAATTGTGCATTCATGGTACACAATGGGACACCTATGATACTGCTGTTGCAACCTGGTCATTGGGCACCCTATCTGCACCAACCTCAAATGGCCCACTGGCCAGATGGTGTCTTCTACCACTGTCATCCTTCATTCTGATGGTTTCCTCAATGTGGATCCTGTGGAGTTCCAAATCAAGCTGGCATGCTATTCCCACATGCACTTTCCCATGGTGACCTATTCACTCATTGTCTGAACTGAGAAGGCCTACCCTGAGCAGCTCTCTGAAGCAGTAAAGCATGCACTAAGACAAAGACACCAACACTTTCAGCAAAAGGTGAAAGACTTAATGGGTTCAATCCATTTAAGAAAACCCCTCTCCAATCATTAAGGAAGAAGATGTTAACTTAGAGACTAGGGAATCTACCCATAACAAAGAGGACAACCCTTAGGAAGTTAGTCCACTCACTAATTAGAAACTCACTAAGCAAACAAAGAACAACAATAACCATAATTAGCAGCAATAAGAAAACTCTAGAATTCTGTCGATTTAATGTCTAGTGTTCATATGCTGCGTAATTATGAAACATGCAAAAGAAAAAAAGGAAAATGCCACCTATATTATAGGGGGGAAAAAAGCAGTCAATAGAAACTGTCCCTGAGAAAGGCCAGGTGTGTACTTGACAAGACTTTTAATCAGCTATTATAGATTCAAAACTAAGTATATTCCAAATATATTTAAAACTAAAGAAACATTACTATAATAAAAAGTTCATAAGAGAAACTTGAGCAAAAGTAAATATAATCTATGTACTGAAAAATAGGTCAGTTGAGGTTATCCAGTCTAAAAAACAAAAAAGAATGAAGAAAAATTATCATAGCCTAAAGGATCAGTGATATACCATCAAGCATACTTATATATGCACAGAGAGAATTCCAGAATAAAAGATGAGGGGTAGGGGACAGTAAGATTATTAAAGATATAGTGGCCAAAACTCCCCAAATTCAATGCAAATCAATCTACCCATTCAAGAAGTTCTATGAACTCCAATTAGTTTAAGCTTTGATGCAAACTTAAACATGTGATACAAGGAGACAAAGCGAATCCTGAAAGCAGCAAAAGAAATCTGACTCCACACATAAAAGGGATACTCAGTAGTATTAGTACCTGTTCAACAACACAAATAGATTGAAACCTAAAGGACAAAAAAATGGTATTTCCTGTTAATAGTAACCAAAAGAGAGCTAGATACTAATATCATGCAAAATAGACTTGAAGACAAAAAAATTTTCTTAACAATAAAAAAAAAACCCATTTTATAATGGTAGAAGCTAATAATCCATCAAGACCATAACAATTATAAAAATGTGTTTTTATCTTTTTATAAAATATAGTGCCCTTTTAATAATGGGACCCCAAAATACATGAAATAAAAACTGACAAATTTGAAGGGAGAAATAGAAAATTAAAGAGTAATAGTTAGATGCTTCAAAACTCTATTCTCCATAATGAAAGGAACTAGGCAAAAGATAAACATGGAAATAGAACACTTTAATATATTTAGAACTAACTGGATCTCACACGCATCTGTATCACAGTCCACCTAAACACACACACACACACACACACACAATACGCATTTTTCTCCAATACACATGGAATGTCCTCCAGATAAGTCATACAACAAACTTACATTAAAAAGATTTAAATCATGAATAGTATACTCTCCAAACCACATAGTAATCAAAATAAAATCATTAATAGAAGGAATTTGGAAATGTCATGAATGTTTGTGAATTAAAAATGCATTCCTAAATAACAAATGGGCCAAAGAATCATAAGAAAAATTAGAAAATACTTTGAGATGAATTAAAATGAAAATACAACATATTAGCCCCTCGTGGTTGCTGCTAAATCAATGCTCACATTGATATTTATAGCTATAAGTATCTACATTAAAAGAGATGTCAGCCTGAGACGAAAAGTGGGTGATGTCAAGTGAAAGACACAAGTTTCTAGTTATGCAGTCACAGTGATAAAAGGCACAACACAAGAAAATACTCAATGGTATTGTAATAGCATTGCATGTTAACTGATGCTAGCCACACTTGTGGTGAGCGTAACATAAGGTATAGACTTGTCGAATCACTATGCTGTATCTCTGAAACTAATATAGCATTGTGTGTTGACTATATTTTAATTTTAAATAAAAGCCAAATCAGGGCACATGTGTTCCCCAGTTGGTTAAACATCTGGTTTTTGGTTTCAGCTCACGGTCAAGATCTCACAGTTCCTGAGTATGAGCCCTACATTGGGCTTTGCATTCACAGCACGAATCCCCATTGGGGTTTTCTCTCTATCCCTCTCTTTCTTCCCTCCTGCACTGGTGCTCTCTTGCTCTCTCTCTCTCTCTCTGTCTCAAAATAAATAAATAAACTGTTCCTTAGACAGCTGGTCCCACCCTACTATCTACTTCCAGAGCACTTTCTGTAGTACTGATTGTCCATTGTATTAGAATTGCTTATTTATTTCTCTCCTCTACCAAACAATGAGTATTTGGAGAGCATGGCTTGTGAATGACAATTTTTACCTTTCAGTGACTAGTATATAGAAGCTATAGAATAACCTTTTGTTGAAAAAAATTAAAACATATTTACTCAATTTAGTAAGAAAATTTCAGCATTTGAAAAGCTATTTACTAATATATGGGTATTTCTGATTACATGCATTAGAGTTGGAGGAGAATCCAAGGACAGAGTTTGTTTTATAAAGAGCTACATAAATAGAACACTGTTTACTAAATCATAAGAATACATATACGTGTTTACCTTAAATTGAATAATGACAGGGTTCAGAGGCAAAGCCTTTACTAAAAAAATATTTTCAGGGTTCTTTCCCATTAGTTATTATTGAAATGTCCATCAACATTTAAATTTCAAAATTAAACTATAAGAATATGTTTCTCAGCCAAGAAAGGAATGAAATTTTGATATATGCTGCAAGATGAATGGATCTTGAGACTGTAATTCTAAGCAAAATAAGCCCAACATAAAATGTCATATACTGTATTATTCCAGGTTCATGAAGTACCTAGGAAAGGAAAAATTCATAGAGATAGAAAGTAGAAGAGAAATTACCAGGAGCTGGGGCAAAATAGAAAGAGAGAGCAATTGTTTAATAAGTACAGATTTTTTTGTTGGGGTGATGAAAATGATTTAGATACGAATAATAGTAGTGGTTACACACACTCTGAGTTTATTTAATGCCAATGAATTCTACACTTGTGAGTAGTAAAAAGATATTAATTTATGTATATCTTACCACAGTAATAAAAAAGGATGTCAAAATAAAACAAGGTAGGTAAAAACAGAAATTAAAATATCACTTATAATCCCCTCATGAAAAACTTCAGCAACATTTTGATATAAAATCTTTCTTTCCACACATTTATAGTTTTAATAAAAATGAAAACATACACTTCATATAAATTTTTATTAAACAATAAACATATTTCCATGTCATTAAACAATCAAGGCTAAATAGTGATGCATTCAGATAAGATGAGAAGGCTTTGTATTAGCAGAACTGCACAATATGAAATGTCAAAAGAAGTTTTTCAGGTAGAAGGAAAGTTTTGAATAAAAGCTTGGATCTACACAAAGAAACGAAGAGTGCCACAAAATATAAATACTGGTTAATAGGAAAGATTTTCCTCTCATTTTAATTTCCTTTAACTTGAAAAACTCATTTTGAATATTGAAAACCAAAAATATAGAAATGTATATTACCCAATTCAAAAAAGATTATTTTCTATAGATTTTTGATACTTAACCTTTTATTTGTTATTTACGTCAGACATGTAAGAGAAATTTACTAGAGAGTTGAAAGTCTAACAGAAAAGTTGCTCTTTCTGAATTAGGATGAATTTTAAGAAGAAATTGAAAAATGTCTCAAATCAATTCAATAAAAAGCAAAATTTGTTTAAACATTTTGCACATTTCCACACTTTGTTATTATATTGGAAAAATCTTCAGACATGCAAAATAAAATTTCCATTTCTTAAAAAGAGATAACCCAAACTCTCTTTATAGACACACAAATATGTGCATGTGCATATTTGCACAAACACACACACACACACACACATGTACACAGCTTACATTACAAGAGAACATGTGAGATTCAGGGTAAAAAGGACAAAGAATTTCAACTCATCAGGGTTCAGAAAGATCTCTGCCTGACAGCAAAGAATAAGCCTATTTTAAGTAGTAGGTAATTTTCACCCTCCTCATGGTAGAGACCAGATGGCTATATGAGGTATAGTGTATTAAACTAACACACATGGGAGAAGTAGCCAAATACATCCAACTAGAACTAAATGGGATATTGTTGCACTGTACAACAAAATTCAACATGCCTCCTCACGGTTTCAGCCAAAAAAATCCCTGTTAATTTACTTCTGTAACAAAAACTGGCAACCCTCTGTGGTCGTGATTTAGAATGTTACCCATAAATCTCTTTGCTTTCAATGGTATCTGACAGATCTGGGACTCATTATACTTTGATTTCAGGGGTGATTCACATTATCAATCACATGCTATTTGACTGAAAAATGAAGACCTTGTAACTTTACTCCTTTGTTTTACTGTGAAGAGGGTGGCAAGGTTCACATAGTCTAATTTGGAAAAGAATCAACTTTATAGGCTAGTTTTCAACCACAAAGAAAACATGATTAGCATTATCCAAAGTAAACAAAATCCTTATACTGATGCTTAATCATGTAGGGAATGTTCAAAGCCACTGTGCAATAAGTTTTTCAAAAGATTCAGCCCCAAAATAAATCCCTTGACTCCTTGTTTACTTACATTATTCTAGTATGCTCCTCCAACTAAAACCTAAAATCCCCACACAAAATCCCTTGACCTAAAGAATGTAATGCTAGGGGGTGGAGCCAAGATGGCGGAGAGGAAGGGAGCTCTGTAAATTCTGTCCGCACCATTTATCGAACTGAGAAGGATATCACGCTCATCTGCGAGAGTGGAAGGTGAAAATACGAACTCCAGAAGGAATAGAACCTCAAGGATACCTGAGTGAGTGAGGGCGAATGGGGGAGACCCGAAAACGGGCCAGCCCGGACGGGCAGGGGAGGTAAGATCCCCAGCCCAACTTGGCACAAGTGCCGGGCGCCTGGGAGACAAAGGGAAGAGACAGAGTCGGAACGCGCTCATAGGACTGTCTCTGGGGAAGAGGTATAGAACGCTTGGCTGCGCTTGGAGACAGAAACCCACTCCATAGACAACTGCTGGGCAGCTGGAATCCCGAACCGGGGTGGCGCAAGAGAAGGAACAGCTTCCAGCCCTAAGCCATCTCGGTGGGGAATCAGAGGCGTCTGTGGCTGTGAGAAGCGGCTGCGCTGGGGAGGTGCGCTCCCCAGCGGGAAGCGGCCAGAGCGGCGACTGCGCCAGGTGCGAGCAATTCGAACTTGGTTTTGGGAACAGGACCACGGACCGCATTTCCACGGCACACCTCGCCCCCTGCACGGACTGCGCGAATCCCGGGTCCCCACAGGGAAAAAATAGGGCGCACACTGACGGGACCCCCAACAAAGAGTCGGTGGCAGGTGGAGGCCCAGGCG
>NC_043705.1:72562754-72628672 GCF_006229205.1 Suricata suricatta | reverse complement strand
TGGAATATGTAATAAGATGAGTTTAGTATTCCTATTCTGTAAATATCTAGGTCATGGAGTCTCTGATGTAGTGAAGCAGTAAAAATGGCTAGAAAGGCAATGAAGAAAGAACAAAACTAAAGTCTTTATCAGAATAGCAAAAGAGCAGGTAAAGAACACCTGTGGAAGGAAAAGCAGAAGAATAGCATGTCTCATACTACACATTTACCTAGATAGTATTATGTCACCCCCACTCAGACACTCTAAGACTCTATATTCTTACTGTTCCGGTGTATCTTTCCAGGATAATTTAATCTATTACCTAAACCTATACTTGTCATACCAAAATAGTGAATCTTGCCTTTCTCCAAATTCAATTTAAGAAATAAACTCGCATAGACTCCTCTCCAGTGCTCTGTCTCATAAAATTTTGTCAACTATTATATCTCTGCCACTGAAAAAAGTTACTGACATATTCCCATAACATTCATTAAACCTATTGTGAGTTTTCCATAGTTTTACTAAGAGAATTTAAAAACTTAAGAATAATGATTTTACTTCTAGTTATACAACTATTTTTTCTGGGTAACTGTTCAGTGTAATTGAACCCACAGAGAGAGAAATGGAATTCTGGTACTTCAAACGAAAATGTCAAATCAATTACCTTTTGGAGACATGTTATTTAAATAATTATGCAATTTGCACTATGGTTTTATTTCCTGTTCTGATCAAGATTTTCTTTGATTTATCATTGTTCCTTTTTATTGGCTGATAATTTCACTGGATTCTAAGATTATGTATCCTTTTAATCAGACCATCTATTACGTAGAATATTCTTTCTTCCTGGAAATGTCCTTCGTTCATCGCTCTAGCTTTGGTTTCAAACCTGGATCTTGCTATAATGTGTTTATGCCCTAGGATATTTCATATTAATATTTTCAATGGTATTTAGGTAATAAGATATTTTCTTATGAAACGTATGCCAGGTTGTGAAGGAGGCCTATTTCTCTCATGTGGGAGATAACTTCGAAACGATCTTATCTCATTCCCTCACAGCTTCTGCCTTTTCCTACATTGCTAGCCAATAGTTTTCTTGAGTAACGCTCAAGGTAGCTCAAAATCCATTCCCTTCTATCCTGTGCTCCTCTTGCACAGAAGACTCATGTAATATTATATGCCTGTACATGGTGTTATAAATTAGGATTCTAAATCTCACTTTCAGCAAGGACACCTTATCACCATCTACACATGAGACCTGCCAAGTTCCCAAGTTCCTAATGAGGTCCACTACATTATCAGTGTTGACATCGCTGAGGTGTACAGTTTGCATGTATATGAAATCTTATCAAAAAAGGTGTGGATATACAAAGAGTAGGTATATTAATAATGTCTGTGAATCTCTGGCTATAAGCCCTAGATCCTACTCTTTTAAGAGTGCTTATACTGGATTCAATCCACAATGATGGCTTAGGCATCTGTTAGGGAGAAAAAAGCATTAATATCAAAAAGGAACTAATGGACCATTGCAGACATCCCTTATACAGGTTAAAGCATGATACCTTCACTCTGTATTCTTTCTTTGGGGGCGGAGATGGGGGTGGTGGCACCATGCAGAGTAAGGCTTGTTTTATTAAATGACTAATCCATGTCATTGCCAAGGCCACTATGTACAGATAAGAGAGGGGTGATTTGTTTTTTGGTCTCTTCTGCTGTGGACAGAGTTTTGCTGACTTCTACCTTTTTGGACTGGAGCTGCTCTTCTGTGCCTAAATGTTTTCTTGGTTTGAGATCTATAGGCCTCTGTCTGGTCAGCCAGGAGCTTCTTGTGGGCCTTTTCTGCCTTCAGCTTGTGGGTGAGTTCAAAATAATCTGCTGGTTCCTAAACATATTTCCTCCTTTATCTTCAGGTACAAACTGTGCTAAGGTAAAGATGAATCTTAGATTCACATTATAGGCATGCCTCCTTTCATTGGGCTTTGATTTGGAGGGATTCACAGATACTGTGTCTTTTTACAGATTGAAGGTCATTGGCCACCCTGCACTGAGAAAGTCTGCTAGAACCATTTTTCCAACAGCATCTTCTTACTTTGCATCTCTATGTCACATTTTGGTGATTCTCGCAGTATTTCAAACTTTTTATTATTATATTTTTTATGGTGATTAGTGATTACAACTTGTTGAAAACTAATTATGGTTAGCACCATTTAGCCATGAAATGTTTAATTAAAATATGTACGTTTCTAGAAACATAATGTTATTGCATACCTAATAGACTGTAGTATAATGTATATCTTCAAAGTAGCAAAATTCTATCCTTACATTCAGATTAGTTTTGCAGGCATTCTAGCACTGGCATAAGCATTTGCTTGCCTATGACCATATATGCCTGCCCTTCTATTGGGCCAAAGAGACTGAAATGAACAGTCACAAGCATGCAGATGATCAGCCAGTCTTCTATCATCACCTGAATCTGCTGATAGAGTTGGCATTGGCAATTTTACTGGTCTTACTTGGATTACCCATTACTAAACTAAATGTACCATGATTCACTTAGACATCCCTTGTGTTGGTTAACTTTACGTGTCAATTTGGCTGGGCAAACATGACTAGATATTTTGTCAAACATTAGTCTGTGTATTTCTGTCAAGTTTCTTTGCATAAGATTAACATTTAAATCTGCACATTTTGGGACACCTGGGTGGCTCAGTTGGTGAGTGTCTGACTACTGATTTTGGCTCAGGTCATGATCCCAGGGTAATGAGATCAAGCCTTGTGTCAGATCCACACTGAGCGTGGAGTCTGCTTAAGATTCTCTCACTCTCCCTCTGCCTCTCCCTCAGTGATGCTTGCGCGCGCTCACTCGCTCTCTCTCTCTCTCTCTTTCAAAAAAAAATCTGTGAATTTTGAGTAAAACAGATTATTCTCTATAATGTGGGTGAGCCTCACCGAATCAGCTGAAGGCCTTACTAGAATGAAGACTGACCTCCATGAAGCAAGAGGAATTCAGCCAAAAGACGGTCTTTGCTCTTGAATTGAAAGCCTGATCACTACCCCATCAGATATTGGCCTCATGTATCCTTAACAGCTATACATCATTTCTTTGATCAATCCCTCTCCCTCTCTCTGCCTCTGTCTCTCTTTATATATATACATATATATGTATATATATTTATACACACACATACATACTCACATGGTTTATAAATTATAAATATATGTATATAATATACAAATTGTATGTATATTATATACATATTTTACATATGCACATGATATATAATTATGTAAATATACATATAACATTATATTAGCTATGTACTACATAAACATATACTATATATTAATTATATATATATATAAAACATTCTGTCTTTTACATATATGTATGCATATGTGCCCATCCTATTTGTCATGTTTCTCTGGAGGACCTTGACTAATACAACCTTTTTCAAGAACTTCCAGGCCTCTCACTGCCTCAAATGTTTTGCACGCAGAACTAAAACAACATAGTTCTACCTCATTTATTAACACTAATGAGAACTGCTAGCTATCTGAGTGGTTTGACTCAAGGGCCCAGTTGTAGTCATGACTAGACATTACAAGATGGCTAGCCAAGGTCAAGGGCACATTTTTTCCATGGACTAGGGTTCTCTATTCAAAGCTAAATGACCCCTGCCATCATTTACCACATAATGCAACCATTTAAGCTAACTATCCATCCTATGAAACCTAGGACTTCTGCATCTCCCTGAGCCCCAGAAGGTAATACTCACATGAATCTTTGCTGGCGTGGTGTTTGTGGAAGTGGCTGAAATGAACTGGCTTGCAAACTTGTACCACATACATCTCATGAAGTCAGATCCTCCACTTCCCAACCACCAGGCCGAAGCACATCCATAATCTGTAATATGTCTGCCTTAATGCTTAAACAAAGATAAAGCAATATAATAGCCTCTCTTCCTCTAGCTTCAGACTGAAGACTTTATCTCCCTCAATAACATGGTCTAATTAAATGAAATTTATCTCTCTGCTTTAAAAAGATCTTTTTGCTTAAATGTTTGATCATGTATTTTTGTGTTCTCTTTTTGAAGCTCATCTCAATGACACTATTCTTTAATCTTCAAATCCCTTGCTTCAAAATGCTCCACCTTACTGATTAGATTCCAAAGTTTCTTTCACACCATCAGTGAAATGTGTCCCAGTAGGTAGCAGTCAAATAGACAAGATCATTCAAGCATTTCTCAATTAGTTAAGGAACTTTTGATGCACCTCATTTATCGTTCTCAGTGAACAAAACATCTTCGAAATATTTTCTTCGGGTCAAAGGGCACATTTAGCATAATAGCTAGCTAAATTTTTATATAATTAGATCATATGGGGATTTAGGTCTTCTATTACTTTAGTTGCATATGATATGAGTAGTGCTTGTTAAATCATGACCCACTGAGAAAGGAAAATAATTGAGAAAGTGACCTTGGCACATTAGAAAAGGGAGCATGGAGACTTTTGACAGTATAAAATAATACAATTACTAGTAGGCTAAAGTTCAGCTCAAAGAAGTTATATCCTTATTTAATAAAAAGGAGGGGGATAGCAGATCTCCTTTTTCCATTGTTGGAGAAAGTCTTTATGTTCCATTATGTGGCACATTCTATTTTGAATGACTTGTGAAAAATTAAAAAAGAATTATGTGACATTCATACTGTTTTGAACTATGTATTTGGAAGCTATGTTTTCCATGATTATCAACATTTAATTTAGTCAACAAGTGAACCACAATACCAGTCATGGGTGTGGGACAAAATAAAATAGAAACATTTTGGAAGGTTAGTTTTAATGTAACTTCTGGTCACACAGTAAATTTAATATAAATATGTGTGATTGGAGTTAGATATATCTATGTTAAATTTTCTGTCCCTTTATTTACCAACTAGATGATCTTGATCTAAGTATTCACTTCTCTATGCTAGTTTCCTAATGTGTCAAATGGGGTCAATAGTGTTGGACTTTTATAAAGACTGAATGGGAACAATTCAGTGTCTGGCATACAGTAAGTATTAGTACATTTGAAACCACTGTATTAGTAATTTCTGAGAATATGAACATTTGGAATTAGACTGGATTTCCAGCAGTGCTCTAGGTCAAATAACCCTGGAAGAATGTTCTGAAGTATGTGGGGAAATCCAGGACAAGAAACCAGGGGGATGGGCTTGAATTTCCCTGAGCTTCCCCTCATCTTCCCATTCCCATCTTCAAAGATAACTTTTGATTTTAATTCCTCTCTCTGAGGAAAACAAATAACATGAGCTATTATTATGAAGTTATTAACACCCAAAAGGAATACTAAACACTAACAAAGCAAAGGCAAGAATCTGTTCTTGGATTCCAGTTTGAACCTAAAAACTAAGGCTTTCTGGGGTGCCTGGGTGGCTCAGTCTGGTTGAGCGTTTGACTTCCACTCAGGTCATGATCTCATAGTTCATGGGTTCGAGCCCCACACTGGGCTCTGTACTGACAGCTCAGAGCCTGGAGCCTGCTTCACATTCTGTGTGTGTGTCTCTCTCTCTCTCTGTCCCTCCCCAACTCATGCTCTGTTTCTCTCTGTCTCAATAATAAATAAACATTAAAAAAAATTTTAACCATTAAAAAAAACAAAAATAAAAACTAAGACTTTCAGGAAGTGACAAGATGAGACTTTGGTTCAAAATCCCATCATGTTGTCAATTTATTAGTGACACCTGTTTATAAAACAGATACAAAATGAAACTGCCTGAAGGGCCATTCTATAACAGAAAAATTAAGTTAATTAATAGTCAAACACACTCAACTTATATCCAAAGCCAACATTTAGGGTGTGACACATGCCCTTTGGTACTGAGCATTTAAGTTATCTGTTATCTGCAGTTCTCTTTGCTAAAGTTAATTGATTGAAATATGCTAAACTTTTTGATTGCTAGCATGAAACATCATTTTAGTAAATTCTATGTCTGCACTATACATTGATTTTAACTAACTAAAATCCATTTGTAATTTTATATCCTAAGCAGAGTAGTCTTAGTTTGCGTGAGAACAGAAAAAAAAATTGCTCTGAAGAAATCTAACTACTGCAAAGTAACTTCCCTTTCAATCTAACCTAATCCAAAACATCCAGGACTCCCAGAACGGATTTAACGATGCCTTGATTGCATTGTACCATCTCTGTCGTCACTGCTGTATGCGTCTGGCCCCAAATGAGATTTGTAGAAATGAAGTCAAGGGATGGTTTATGGTATGAAAATAATAAAAAACCTACAACATAACCAATGGAGTGAGAGCCTATAACTGTTAATAATACCTTCTGCCAGGAATCTGTTCCTTAGCTTTGTTCTGATTTCTGCTCTCTTGGCTCACTTTCTGTTACTGTCTTTTATTTTTACCCTTTCCTTTTTCTTTCTTTTCTTGAAACTTTTTAAGTCACTAGCACTCTTTCCCTTTGCATATATCTAACTTCTACCTTGTAGTTTCTGACTCCTTTTACCTCCTCCATCTCTTTTTTTCTTTTTGCTATGAGCAACTTTATACATTGATTCCCCAATTCAATTTCAGACTTCTGTCCATTTCTTTGTCTGGCACTCATTAGCTAATGAGCCCCATTTTCTTTTCAGTTTCCAACATGTGAATCTGACATCATAGTGAAGCAGGTATTAGAGGGATTGGAGAAACTAAGAGACCTGCAGCCTAGGTTAGGCTATGACTTTCTGGATGAAAATGGAGAAATTACTTAGCTGTATCAGAAAACTGAGATTAGAAATAGCTTTCCTCCTTATTATATTAACATGGAAAATAATTACAAATACCATTGACAATAGAAAGTTATTTTCTGCTCTTCAGGAAGCCCTATTCTACTGCTAGCAACCGTCCTGTAGATTGAAAGTGGGTGTGTTCTAGCTCTATCTGTGGCTATGCGACAGAGAACAAATGAATGCCCATGAGCACTGCCATTTCACACCACAGGGAGCTGGATTGTACACGCAAATACATCTACTTCCTTCTGCCTTGTAACAGACAAGCTGCCTGTATGAATGCTATAAAATTTATAATTCACAATTCTATTTTATTATAATTTTATAATTTTAATATCAAATTTATAATTACTACTACTGATACTAAGAATACTATATTGGAGCCTGAGTGGCTCAGTCAATTAAGCATCTGACTCGTGATTTGGTTTCAGATCACGATCTCGCAGTTCATGGGATCCAGCATCATGTTGGGCTCTGTGCCGACAGTGCGGAGTCTGCTTAGGATTCTCTCTCTCCCTCAATCTCTCTACCCCTCCCCTGCTTGTGCACTCTCTCTCAAAACAAATAAACATTTTTTAAAAAAAGAATGCTATATAGGATTTGAGACACAATCACCAAAACTTTGCTTGCAATATTTCTCTTAACCTAGATAATAACCTTAGAGACGGCATCTAGCTTTATTCTCCAATTTATGAATGATAAAACTGAGGCTTTAAGAATGTAAGTAATTTTTCTAATCTACATGAAAAACCACTTCTGACTCCAAATTTGAAGATATTAGCTATTAGGATTTACTATCTCTTTTGAAAATTACTACCTACACACACACACACACACACACACACACACACACACACACACACCATGGTATATCTAAAATATTACAAATAAATCTCAACAATTTCAAATGAAAGTTTCTTCTGCCTGAGCCCATGGATAGAAAATGAGTTTCTAGGGAGTTAAATGAGCTAAATGTTCTACATGTTACATTTAAGTGAACAATTTCCTAGGTATCTGATATTGGATCAGTAAATGAAAGCTTTTTTGATTATATCAGTATACAGCATATGCATTTGTGACATCATGTTTTCTTTTCCACTTATCACTAAAATAACATATAAAATGTGCATAGCAGTATTCTCATAACAAGTTGGTAAAATGGCCTCAAGTGCAGCAAGTTTATCTTCTCATGTGCTTGCAATTATCCCTTTGAATATTTATTGATGGAGTACAAAACCCTTAATTTAAATAACATTAGCTTGTAAAAATAAATAAAAATAAATAACAGTCTCTTGTACAGTTTACAATTTTATATCTATATATTTATGTATTACAGCTTTTGAATGTTTTATCAAAGCATTACTTGAAATGATTCTAGCCTTTAAAATTGATAAAATCAGATGCTGAACAATTAAGTGATCTGTGTACAACTACTGTAATCATCTTGATATTTGACAAAAACTACTGCAACTAAACACTGCATGCCAAAATGCTTTTTACTTTCTCACTTCTGTCATGATGATCTTTTGTAAAAACTAAATTGATTATTGGGGCACCTGAGTTGACTCAGACAGTTGGGCGTCAGACTTTGGCTCAGGTCATGATCTCTGAGTTCAAGACCTGCATTGAACTCTGTTCTGACAGCCCCAAGCCTGGAGTCTGCTTTAGATTCTGTGTCTCCCTCTCACTGTCCCTCCCTGATTACACTCTGTGTGTCTATCTTAAAAATAAACATTAAAAAATTAAAAACAAAAACAACTAAATTGATAACAGAATAAGTTATTTAAAAATTTCAAACTGAACTTATGAAATTGCATGCCATCTGTAGTCACTACTGACCTGATTTTCACAGCAAAGAAACCCTGTGGAGAATATGAGGCAAAGACAATGACTTGCACATGGTGTTTGTTCATGACAATTATGTCCTAAGCCTCTTTTGTGATTATTCTTCATTTCATTTTTAACTTTAGGGGCTTGGCCATTAAAATCATATTCTTGCTAGAAATCCTACCTCTATCAGAGATGATTTCTGATATTGTTTTCCAAAAATCCCCAGTATTTTCTTTCAAAGAGTTTAAATCATTATTTTTCAATTTCTTGATTAAAATTCAAAAAAAGCATTATCTTACTTAGAAAGTATGTGAATAGATTTGGTTTAAAAACTACATCAGCCTAATTTCTTATAAATATTGGTAAGATCAAGTCTGCCTTAGGCCTCAGATAAAACTGATAATTTGGTGTTTTTTAAATCATTTTTAAGCTTTATTTTTATCTGAGAGAGAAAAAGAGAGCAAGATGGGTGGGGGGAGGGGCAAAGAGAGTGGAAGACAGAATCCCAAGCAGGCCATACACTGCTAGCACAGAGCCTAATGTGGGGCTCGAACTAATGAAGTGCGAGATCATGACCAAAGCTGAGGTCAAGAGTCAGATGCTTAACCAAATGAACACATATGACAGGCATGCCTGAGTAGTTTGGTAGGTTAAGCATTTGACTTCAACTCAGGCGATGATCTCACAGCTCATGGGTTTGAGCCCCACATCAGGTTCTGTGTTGACAGCTTGGAAACCTGGAGCCTGCTTTGGATTCTGTGCCTCCCTCTCTCTCTGCCCCTACCCTGCTCGTACACGCCTTCTCTCTAAAACATAAACATTAAAAATTAAAAAAAGAAAAAGAAAACATATGACAAATTTCATATACAAAAGCAATATTAAATACCTATTAGTGCAATTCAGAAATGTCTACTTTAAAGAAAAATTTTTAAAAGACTTGATTAAATGCAAAATTTTCTGGACTAGAAAGACTCAATGTTGTATATCACAATTGAATTTCCCAAAAATTATCCCACAAATTATAAGTCTGGTCAAAATGTTTTCTTCAAAACATAACAGGCAATTTGATATCTCATCTAAAAGGTATCAGCAAATTAGTCAACAAAGGGCTAAAGAAAATAGACCATTTGGGAGGAATTAGCTTAATTAGTAATAAAATAGATGACCAAGTTAAAATAAGGAGAATAATATGGCAAAACACCCAGAATTGATAAAGACCACAGTGGACCAAATTAGAGAACTCTGGTAGACACAGGACATCTATAATTTCATGTATATAAAGATGTTAATTAAATTAGGGGGAAAAAGTAGATTTCAAAAAGCTGGTAGAATTGTGAAGAAACATAAAGCTGGATCTCCACTTCAATTCTTATTTAAAAATATTTTTAAGAAACATTGCTGTGAAATAATGTCGAAATACTAGCAGAAAAAAACTGTAGCTGTAAAAAATAATTTGGGAGTAACGAATTACCTTCTAGAGGGCACAAATCTCAAAGTCACCAAAGAAAGCTCTAATACTTTCACTCCACCAAAGTTCAGTGTCATATGGGGTTAAGGTCCTAGCGACTGCTTGTCATTCACTCAGTCATTGGATGAATAGTATGGGGCACAGGATGTATTTTAAGTACATTTTTAAATATATGAAATATGGCAATGAACAAATTAGACAAAATCTGCTCATGCTGTTTATCAAGACGTAGAAATATACTAGTGGACAGATCATGTCAGATGATAATCAAGGCTATGAAAGAAAATTAAGCAGGAAAAGAATGGTAGTAATAAAAATCTTTGAGTAAATGAAGGAGATTGCAACTATGCAGTATTATCAAAGGTCTGAAGAAAAACACATTTCCATGTATTACCCATGAGATTATTCACCGGTTCAATCTTTTTAAAAAATTTAATGCGTATTTATTTTTGAGAGACAGAGACAGAGAGAAAGAGACAGAGACAGAGCATGAGTGGGGGAGGGGCAGAGAGAGAGGAAGACACAGAATTGGAAGCAGGCTCCATGCTCTGAGCTGTCAGCAGAGAGCCTGAGGTGGGGTGTTAGCCCACAAACTGAGAGATCATCACCTTAGCTAAAGTCCAACACAACCAACTGAGCCACCCAGGCTCCCCGGTACAATCTTCTTAAAGAGGAATTTAACCACATGTGAAACGTGCAAACCCTTGACTCATTAATTTTAATATGAGGTATTTATTCAATGAATATATTTGGACATGATTCACATATATGCATACAAGTTTACTTTTACAACATTTTTTGTCTAGGGGGAGGGGATGACCAGTAAGAACTTTATTGTTTCTCAATAGTCAGTTAAACAAGGTCTGACCCACCCATAGAAAATACTCCTCTATACATCTGTTAAAGAGAATAAAGTACATTTGTTATGATAATTTGGAAAACTTTAAAATATAAAGCAAATGACAGAACTGTTTGTATTTATTATCCTTCTGGTATAAACAAGATGGATCTATGTGTTTCTGTATATGCCTGAAAAAATCCTGAAAAGGATACACAACATTAAATCTGGGGAGTAGGATGGATGTTGTAAGAATGAGGTAGACTCATTTTTCCTCCTTCTGCTTAGAATTTTTACTACTTGCCTTGTTATTTTCATAGGAATAAAAAACTTAAACAGTGAGGCAAATATCATTCATTTTGTGCACAAAAGTTGAAATGCCCTCATGACAATATTGCATTAGATTAGTGATCAAAATAAACATTCGATTTGTCCTATGAGAATGGCTGGTACAAATAAATTATGCCAACAAATCCTCTACGGATTCTAAATTATATTGGCTGGATGACTATAGCAATCACGTTAAAAGCATAATTAGCAAATTGCTAAGTCAAACTGTGATTTAAAAAAAAAAAGGACAATGACAGACTACATCATGAACTGTCTTAGTCTGTTTTGGCTGCTGTAACAAACTATCGTACACTGGGTGGCATATAAACAACAGAAGTTTATTTCTGCCAGTTCTGGAGGCTGAGAAATTTAATATCAAGTCACCAGCAGATTCAGTGTCTGGAAAAGTGCCCTCATCTGCAAGGGCTTTAACCTCAAGACCTAATCATCTCACCTGCAAATACCATCATACAGGACTTTAAGATTCCAAAGAAATCTGAGGAGGGGAGAAAACAAACTTTCAGTCTATAACACACACTGGTACCATCTTCAATTTATATGACAGTTTTAGGACAGTTTATGCAACGTATAGAACAGTTATAGGACACTGATACCTAACATGGTTGCATGTCCACAAAATAACTTTATCTAGTTTTTGTTTATGAATCTATCACACTGTTGTGTTCTCTAGAGATTATTATTCACTCAGGACTCATCAATCAGAAGCTACTATGATTCTCAGGTGCTCCAAATTTTGTTTGGTAGATTTTCACCATAAACTCTATTCCTACAGCTATTATTAAATCTTACTCTGGTATGTACCTATTGTGGTGCTAAAAAAGCAAATCCCCTAAAATGACAGTGGTTCACTATATATTGTAATGCACAGGGACACACAAAACACATGTTCTAAAACTATCTTGACAAAATATATTATTTTTCCAGGACTATACAGGCTGTTGAATAATGAGGAATCTAAGTGACTTGGAATTCAATAGAGCTGACACTCCCCCCTCTAGTAATGTGACACTGTAATAGCTTATTTTACTGGAGGTGGCAGTGAAGGCTTCATTAAAAAAAAATCAATAAATAAAAATAAAAAGATTCCATGACAAAACATCAAGTATTTTTTTTTTTTTACCTAGAGTCTAACCAGTTTCTGATAAAGCAACATACATTCTGTGTGTTCTCCTTATTTATTCAGAAGACCTCATGAGAAGCCACTACTTAAATTTGGAGGAACACTATAGAAAGATTATCTAATGATTTGAAGATGCCCTTAAATATTCCTAGATTTAAAAAAAGTAAACAATATGTATGGGATTTTAACCTCTTATGAATGAGTCTTATCTTTTTCATATGAAATTTTACCCAGACCGATCCAACATTTCTACAGAAATTGCTCAACAAGCTTAATAATGAATGATCATTGCCATGAACTGAAACATTCCTTCTTGATAAAAAACACGACAGTATTATGTGAATTCACTATTTTAAAAATCCAAATACTTCAAACAGAGATACAAACAATAGCCTCACATAGGTGAGGCAACCTGCCCACAATGTAAATCATGCTTCATGTAAAAACAGAACTACCTTCTGCATAATTCTTTACACTTGCGTTGAATATGAAAAGTAATTTTGGTGATAAGTTCTAGTAGCTGTGTATAGACTTGCCATAGTCAACATTTGTCAGGTGCTACTTCTTGCCCAGAACTGTCCCCTTTTCTCAGATTTGTAAATGTGTCCTGTGCTTCTTTACCTACATGTATCTTTGTTGCTTATATCCTTAAATATTCTTAACACTAATTTTCTTACTGAAAATCATGTAGACACCGTGATACAATGCGATGTACAAAGTTTTGTACCCACACACTTTAACGTGATGCATGCTGGGGCAAGAATCCTAGGAAAGAGGAAAACCGGGGCCTGCAAAAGCCTTTTCCACAAAGAGCCTGTAGGGGGACCTGGGAGACCCCAGACAAAATGCCAGGATGTGACCCTCTCAAGCAAGGTCTAGGCAGACGTTCTCAGAAGCTGGGCTGGTAGGGAATATAATCTGACTAAAGGAACAGAATTAGAGGTGCCTGTGTGGCTCAGCAAGTTAGGCGTCCAACCCTTGGTTTCAGCTCAGGTCCTGCATCGGGCTCTGCATTGACAGTCCAGAACCTGCTTGGGATTCTCTCTCTGGCCCTACCCTGCTCATGCTCTTCCTCTCCCTATCTCTCTCTCAAAATAAATGACTTAAAAAAAATTTTTTTTAAAGGAACAGAATTAGGTCAACAGGCAGACTCTACTACCTAGTCATCTTGGTCTTTATGTATGTGATCAGCCTGTCACCAGAGGTTCAGAATGTAGTAACCCACCCCTCCAAGGAAAGGAACTTACCAGCATTCAGGAGAGTCTGAGGTTATCAAAAAAGTACAATGCAATACAGCAAAACTGGTCAGTGTTGATTGGAAAGTGAGGTATTTATCTAGCTAAGTGAAAAGACTCCATATGAGTTTTGAGTACCACCTAGAACTTTTCAGTTCTGCAAAACCAACATGGAAAGAGAAGGACTCCTATACCCGAGGCTACTGACAGGCCCAAGAAAACACAAACCCTATCAGACACCACATCTGGTAGCAGCACAATGTGCTCCCCAGTCCTATCACAGGGTGGGGCAGACAGTGCAGATACACCTTTCGCTCAGAGTGGGGTGGGGTCCAGATCCAGGTTAGGCCCACTCACTGACACTGCCTTGGGAAGCTGGGAAAAGGCAAGGGTTCAGCACTTGAACAAATTGCTTGCAGAGTCAAGTCCAAACTCTTCCATCTAGCATTCATGGTCTGACGAAAGGTGACTTCAACTCATTGTTTTAAAATTATCTTGTGAGAATCAATTTCCCCCCCTTATCATCTGACCAAATACAATTTGTGGCACACATTAGGCCTTAGTGTCTTCAGGGTTTTCTGGTATGTTTCCGTGTCTAGTATATCTTTCCACATCTCCCATCCTCTGAGCCATGTATTCAGACAAATCTAACATGGAAGGCCTTGCTCAAAATTACCCACCCTTGTCACAGAAATTGAACTGCACACCATGTTAGAGAAAAATTTCTTCTTTAGTTTCCATGACACATCATTTCCTGCCTTGTTCAATAAAAAAAAAAAAATCAATCTACATGTCTTGCCCCCTTTCAAGTCTGTTGCATTTTGAGGCAAAAATATTTAATTATCACTAAACTATTTGTATATGCCCCATGGTGCTCACACAAAAAAAATTTAATAAACAGTTATCACATTATTATTTTCCACCCCTACACTATCAAGAAACCATTCATATTTAACCCAGTCTGAAACAGATGACACACCAAATTCATTTCTGACCATAATTCTGGAATGCAGTATCATTTTCATAATATATAACATGAATACCTAAAGGAAGAACATACTAACTGTCATGTCTTCAAAAGACTCAATAACCCTGCTAAGATTTTCAATTTTACTTGAATGTTGAGTTGGAATATTAGCCCACGTACAAACTACACAACATTTTACATTTTAGGAGGCTTCATGCCCAGCATGGAGCCCAATGAGGGCCTTGAAGTCATGACCCTGACCTGAATCTGAGCTGAGATCAAGAGTCAGACACTTAGCAGCCTAAGATACTCAGGCACCCCCACTGCATAACATTTTAATTTAGGAGCATCTCAGCCCTTTTTTTTGCTGCCGTTGCATTAATGTTTCCATTGGCAAATACTAAGAGTGACTGGCAGTTCAGTAATTGAGGAATGAATTTAATATGGCAGTTTTTCTAAGCAAATCAATATTCACAAAAAATAGACAGGTGCACTTATCTGGAGTCAATGCACAGCAAACAAAATCCTCCTTCTGTTTTAGGGAATTCCATCAAAACAAATAATATTCATTCCTTCAATGCAGAAAATGTTACCAGTCCTCAGAGATTAGTTGAAGAGACATCATAAAGGGTGGTAAATTCCAGATTTTTTTCCTGCTTGCTTTCCTACATCTATTTGCCATGTTTTTATGAATTTTGATTTTCTTTCAAGTGTTTCTCAGTGGAGAACAGATCCTCCTGGACCTTTAAAAATGATTTAATTCTTAACACCAAAAGCTCAGCAGTCTTGAGCAGTTCTGCAACACAAACCTTAGCATATGGGTCAAGATTGAAAGTGCTGCAGTGAGAAATCAAAATTCTAGAGAGATACTATTTGGCATGGAGGAACGCTATAAAATGAAGATCACTGTAAATGATGAGTTCTCAATTGCCCATTTCACTCTCTCAGGTATGGGTTGTTCCTTTTAGAAATAAAGAATATTTTGGCAAGCTAAACAATAAGAAATCTGTGCTTTTACAGTGGTAATAAATTGAAACTTATAATGTTAAAATTCAGATTTAACAGCTAGGACAGTAATGGCAATTACCTCTGTCGCCTTGGAACACACTTTAAATGAAAATTTATAAGGTTGCTTGGAATATACAAATTCCAGGAGGTCATGCATATTGACTAAAGAGCATCAGTCTGAACCACAGGCAGACTTTCTTGGTCATGTGAGAATTGAAGCCATTCGAATACCTTTAAAACAGCAGACCAATTCCCAGTCTTAAATAACTTCCAAGGCAATTCCTGGTCAACACAACATAAAAAAGAACAGGATGTGGATGTACCACGGATGTATTATTCAGCAGCACTGTGGATAAGAGAGTATTTTTTAAGAATCAATGCCTTCATCACTCCAGGGTGGAAGAGGGTCTGACTTTTCACAAATAATTCCAGCTGGTAATTTTATAACTTTTTCAGAAAGAAGAGAATTAAAAAAAAAAAAACCCTTCAAAAAGGAAATTGTTATTACATCATAAATACAAAGACTAAATTTATTAGTGGGCACAATTGATTACTATGCAAAGAATATTTTGTCACTGGTAAACTGAAAATGTTCTAGTTAGGGACTGAATTTACTATTGTACAGAAGCCATACACACTTAAAGATTATATACCTCTGGTTTCTTGGTTATTTTGTGTGAAATTATTCACTCTGCCCATATCCATCTGCTTTCTTTATGCTGTATGAAGAATTGAAAGATAGTCTCTCCTATTAACAATACCATTAAAACAAACAAGCAGTAAAATATCATAGAAGTTCTAGGAAGAGAGGAATTGGAATAAAAAAAAGAAACCCATCTTTTCAAGTTATGTTCAAGAAGGTGAACACAGAAATGAGATGGTGGTTATAAGTTGTGAAATCAAGAGAGTTTTTTAAAAATTACAAAATGACCTGAATGACGAAATCAACAAAGAAAATTTAATGCAGAAAAAAATAAAGATTTTTTTGGAATACTATCTTTAATTATGCAAGACTGCTTGGGCTCAGGAGCACAAGTGGAGAGGGTAGCTTTAGATTAGGTATGGAAAAACCAACTGTGCACAGTAACGGGAAGAAGAAGAAAAATGGCACAACATAGAGACAGGTAGATCATACAGTGTAACCTGTGAAGGTCTTCCATGGCCATCCCTAATTTTAAAAAGAAAGAAAGAAAGAAAAAGAAAAGAAGGTCATCAGATGAGATTGTGAATGGGAAAAAAGTCAGTTCTAGGAATTTGATGAGAGAAGACATGGTGTGAGTAGCAGTCTCTAAATTATCCTCCAGAGATCTCTGCTTCCTGGCATTCATGGGCTTGTGTAAATCTCTTTCCTTAAATATGACTGGCAGTTAGTAACACAGTTCTAACCACTAGAAAGAACATGGCAAAAGTAAGGGAATGTCCCTTGTGAGTTTAAGTTATAAAAAGACTGATTTTAAATTTTTTCAGCCCTTACTCAGGGAGACACAAGTTGCCATGCTATGAGTTATCTTTGGAAGGGCCAACATGGCATAGTACTAATGTCTTTCATCAATGGCCGCTAAGGACCTAAAGACTGCTAACAATCATTTGACTAAGTTTAGAAATAGATCCTTCCCCAGTGAAACCTCGGAAGGCTGCAACCCTGGCCAACATCTTGTTTGCTCCTTTATGAGAGAATTCTAGCCAGAAGGACTCATATAAAACGTACCCAGATTTTTTACCATCAGAACTCATGTTACCATTATAGGTTTGCTGCTTTAAGCAGTTGAGAATGAGATTATTTAGGGGTTGCACTGGTAACAGAATGGCCTATATTATAAAGATAGAGGTTAGTGGCCGGGGTATAGTCAAGGACAAGATCATTTAAGGAAAGGACATGTAGAGGCTTTAAGACCATCACAAAAGAGGAGAATATTAAAATTTGCAAGACAACAGAAATAGATATAGAAAGAATGACTCAAGAAATATAATCAAGAAACCAGAGAGTGGCCCAGCTCTGGTAGATAATTCCAATAGTAATGGGTTGGGGGTGATCTGATCTGATAAAATAAGAATAAAAAGTTTATTTTTCAAGAATCTGTATGATATAGTCACCATCCCAAAAGTGTCAAAGGATTGTACTAAATATATTAATAATTACTCAAAAATATTATCACTGGGTCATTTGGAACAAAAATATTGAGGAGTTTCTGACCTGCCCCATTTCCTCCAGAAAACCCTCCTCTAATGTTCCAAGTGGAGATAATTACTGTTGATTCGAACCTTGTACTTCCCCCATCAGAAGACTAACCGCACTATGAGGTGACAATTGTGCTGTTTGTGCCCTTTCAACTGACCCTAAATATTCTTACTGCCAAGACCAGGAGTGATCTATTCCAGCTGTACTCCTAATCCCACTCAGTGCTTGTTTATAACCTACCAGGTGTCTCATTAATGTTGTTGAATGAGGAGAAAGAAAGGTTATTGATGCTGTTGTTTGATGGGTCTCTGTTTTGATTTTGTTTGTTTTTGTTTTTGTAAACCATTTTCAAAGGTATACTTCACTGAGAATTGTATCAGGCACTATTCTAAGACCGCTGTACCTATAATTGCTTTAATCTTCACAGTCTCCCTTTAAGGTTAGTACCACTATTGTTCCCATTATTCCACATTAAGAAACAAAAAGGTAGAAATGCTTGTCCGATGTCACCTAGAAGGAACGCATAGAGCCAGGGTTCAAATCCAGGAAACCAACCTCTTGCTAAGGTAAAACCTCTTGGCAGTGATAAAGATATCTATGACATGGTCCAACACACACGATTTTGAGCCCATTAGAAAACAAAGCTATTATTAATAGTAAGAGAATGGAAAAGAGATCTTAGGTACACTTCATTGATTTCAAAGTGTTTCAACTACCAGTGATGAGGACTTACATAATTCAAACAACCTCAGTGATGCATGAAGAGGTGAAATAGTGAATAAAAATATCAGCATTTCTAGCATCAGCAATCACAAAGTGAGTCAGCAAGCTTGAAGAAATCTTTGACAATATTTCTAAAATTGATCATTTAAGCAATGTAAGGAACATAAATGAGGTGGACATGCCTAATGATACTGGATTATCCTCGAATAAAATTTTGAGGGAGATGAGGTTAAGAAGAAATAAAAACTGGCTTCATTCATTATTAAATCAAGACACCACCAATCTAAAATATTATTTATAGAAGAGTATTTCAGCAAAATAAATATTAATATTTTAACAGTTAACATTTTATTTATCCTTCGAAACTGCCAAATATGCCTTTAAATAGAAAATCTCATCATAAAGATGTAATATAAATTCAAATTCTTCTTATATCCTATCAATAGTGCATGATTGTGTTTTTCTCTCATCCTCACATTATTACCCAAGATTTCATATAGACTCGAATGGTTTAATGATAGGAAAGTGGAATGGATTAGATTATTCAAAGTTCTCTCCCTGTTATTCTGAGACTCCAAGAGGAATAGGAAACAAAAAGTTATTAGTGATTGTGGCACCATTAAGATGTCTGATAAAATTGCACTATAGACTTCTACTCTACAAGACTTGCATTTAAGAGATTAGAAGGAAATTGCTTAAGAGGAGGCTGTTTGAGAAGACATCACTGGTAAGCATAAGAACATACACAGGAAGAAGATGAAAAGAGTAGACTACTCTCAGGACCCTGGGTACTTTGCATGGAAAATATCTAGTTATGCCATTATTAAACTGATTTACTATGGTACTAAAATTACCAATTTCTGTATTTAAATTTATGCATAAAAAGCCAAGCTACTGGCAGTAAATTATATAAATAAAGGACTATGCTTATGGAATATTATTAGAATTCCAGGTTATTTGGGTAAAGTATGGTGCTTTACTCAACACATCAGTAACAGAGCAAATATTAAGATAAAGTTGCTTTTACAGCACCAAAGACTTAATCATCCATTTCCTACATACAAGGTAGCTACCTTTTTGCATGGACCTCAAGCATATTGTAGTATAGAGGTGGAATTTAAGGAAAGGTATTAAGCAGGCTGTGTTTTAGCTTATGGGCAAGTAATTGTATCATTTATCTTGAATGTATCATAGATAAGCTGCTATATAACGATTGCCACTTCAGATAGCTGTGAAATTAGGTGATTAACTAGTTGTTACTTAACCTTCTAATTTCTGTATAAGTCTAATTACATGAAACAGAAGTTGGTGTTTTGATTTTTTACTTTGCTTTTCTGTTTGGAGTTTCATTGTAACTACTGTATTGTAAATGACAGAAAATAATTGCATATGTTAAAAAAATAAATTGTGTTATATTAAAAAAAATTAAAAAATTAAAAAATAAAAATAAGCTTTACAATTGTATCTGGTTTGAAAGTGAGAGAATTGTGGTATTACAGCTATAATAAAATTTTGGAATCATTTGCTCTAGTGGTTCATAACTAAAAGCAGATTGTAGTGGGTGCCTCAATTGTAGGGCAATTGAGCACCTGACTCTTGATTTTGGCTCCGGTCATGGTCTCAGGGTGGTGGAAGGGAGCCCATCATCAGGCTCCGCACTGGGCATGAAGCCTGCATAGGATTCTCCCTCTGTGTGTCGGTCCCGCCCAGCTCATGTGCTTGCACTCTCTCGCCAAAGTAATTTTTTTAAAAAGACAGATCTTAGTGAAATTTTTTCCTGTGGACAATAGACCCGACCCTACTCTAAACCTACCAAATCAGAATTTGCAGGGTAGGACTCAAAAAGGGGTGAGATGCACATTTCTGACTAAGAGTCCATGATGGAATAAATCTCTTCATTTCATTTTACCTATATAAGCAAAGTCTAATTCCTAGGTATTTCAAAAACACTTTGTAATAAAAGGAAAAAATGTATTTTCCTCATTGTCTAAAAGAATGTTATAATTTAAGGTTATTATCCCATCAAATCATTATACTGTTTATTAATTATTTTCCTAATCATTTGGAAAAATACACAAGTAACAAAAATTGTCAAGGTTACATATAATATCTTCATTATCATACAAACTGTTTAAATGATTCTAAGTGGGAGAGAGGAAATGAAGTCTTGATATGATCAGTTTTTCTTCTCATAGTAAGATTTGAAAGCAGGCTCTTCTTTGGCTTAGTATTTATTTTTTTTTTTTAACACTACTGCAGTCCGGATGCAGGCTTTATTTTACAACTTTTCTTATTTTTTAAAACACTGTGAACCTATATGTTCCTCCAAAATTAAATTCTGGTGTCCTTGGCAAGACAACTTAATTACTCTATTACTTCTTTTTGTGTGTGTTTGCTGCTGTCACTCCAGTGCACAGTGGTTAAAGCTAACGGCCCTGGAACCAGACAAATCAGTCACCATCTGCAAATTCATCAACTCGTGCGAACACCTTGACCCTTGTCTGTGTGTGTCTGCATGGGAGCATAGCCATGTTCTCAGTACTTGCCCCTCCACAAGCATATTAAAAAGCCATTCCTTCTGGCAGGGACTACAGTACAGCCATAGACCCAGAGTTCGTTCTTTGCTTCCTAAACGAATCATCAGCAAGAGATGTATTGTGAATGACGCCTATTCTATTCTGTATGGCTTCTGAAAGCCATATAGACGCATTAGTCCCGTCGAGTCCCATTTGGCATGCAGCACTGTACACCCTAACAATTATCTTGCAGCTCACCACATAACCCCTACCTTTGATGCAGACTCTAGAAGGGAAGATGAAAGCAAAGACTTATAGTATCCTTTTATCTTTGGGTGAATCCAAATTGGCCTTTATCGAGTGTTCATGAAATGCACTACTTTTATCACATCATTTTCTCTATTTTTTTTAACAATGGGGAAATAATGAAAGTTTATGAGAGAAGGTCTCCAATGGTGATCCTGTTTTTTAGGTTGGTGGGCTAGAAATACATTCCCAAATGTAAGCCACAGTCTTCATGCCTGATGACTACATTCTATAAGGAAAAGAGAGGAAATAGTATACTTCGGCAACCTAATTTTTATATCAATACACTTTCCTTCTAAGGATAGAGTTGAACTCTTTTAATACTAATCCCAATAGCAATTTTGTCATGAAAAGAGCAATTAGCAGTGTCAGAAGCCCTTTCTTTGCATAAGCCAGGAACAAAATCACATTCTGAACATTACCAGTTTTAGGCATCTTATATGTAAAATATCTAGCTAGAAGATGTAGTAATTACATAAGTACATGACGTCTTATTAACTAGCGCTCATTCTGCTTTCCCTCTGAACAAAATGTACGTTAGTTTATTTGTTGGTAACTGTATTTAGCATCCTCTTGAAAATACTGTAACTTGTACCTGTGTTTATACACAGAGTGAAACTTTGAATGACAGTATAGGTCTGAAACAGGAAAGCAATTATTTCATGCTTGTTCTAGAGGTTAAGTTAAGGGTCTTAACCAAAAATGACTGTGCTTTCTATGATGCAAACTGTTAGTGGCTATTGAGATCTTATTTTTTTGACATTTTACAGTGTCAGTGTTCTCAGGACTTGGGACAAGTAGACTGCAAGCTAACAAAATATAATATCCAAAAAATGTATCATTTTATTAACCACTCAATACTTACCTTTTTGACTTTTTTGCACAAATAACATACCAGAAATTTCACAATGCATTTGACTCCCCTCACAAAACCTCACTTCTGTATTCATTAATTTCACTTATTCTAAGTTTTAGTATTTAGAGTACCACTGTTTTCAGTTCTTTTGTGGTTCAATGATTCCTTTTGAGCAATCTTGACATTTTTGTTAATCACAGCTACAGTGTTAGTACAACAGTACAACAAAATACTCAGCTGCAGTAATGAAAACAGTCACAGTGCTGGCACACCGGCAGGCACGGAGACCTACAGAAGGAAAAGAGGGGGCCAGGAAATCATCCCACACATACACTGTCATCTGACCTTAGACACGTGTACTGAAAATGTGCCATGAGGAAATGAGCCTTTTCAACAAGTGGTACTGGAAAAAGTAGATAATCCACATGCAAAAGAGTGAAATTGAACTTCATACTGTACACAAAGATCAACTCAAAATGAATTAAAGATTTCAACATAAAACCTGAAAGGCACCTGGGTGGCTCAGTCAGTTAAGTGTCCAACTCCTGATTTCAGGTCAGGTCATGATCTCACGGTGGTAGAATCCAGCTGCACTTTGGGCTCTGCACAGACAGTGCAGATTTTACTTAGGAATGCCTTTCCTCCTCTCTCTGCCCCTCTCCTGCTCATTCTCTCTCTCTCTCTCTCTCTCTCTCTCTCTCTCTCTCTCTCTCTCTCACACACACACACACACACACACACACACACACACACACACACAAATAAAAATAAACTTAAAAAAAAACCATCTGGAGATGTAAAGATCTTAGAAAAGAGAAAAACTTCATGACACTGGGTTTGTTGATGAATTTTTTTGGATTTTGACACCAACAGCACAGGAGACAAAAGCAAAAAATAGACAAGTGGATCTTTGCCAAAGCAAAAACCCTCTCAAAGCAAAAGAAACAATGAACAGAGTGAAAGGACAATCTGTAGAATAGAAGGAAAAGTTCTAAACCATACATATTATGAGACATTACAATCTAAACTATTTTAGGAACTCCTACAACTTAACAGGAATCATTAAATAGCCACATTAAAAACTGAACAAAGGCCCTGAATAGACATTTCTCCGAGAAAGACACACAAATGGTCAAAACATACATTAAAAGATGTTCCACAACACTAATAATCAAGGAAATAAAAATGAAAATCACAAGGAGATATTATTTCACATCTGTTAAAATGGCAATTTAAAAAAAGATAGGGGTGCCTGGGTGTCTCAGTCAGTTCAGCAAGCAACTCTTGATTGCAGCTCAGGTCGTGATCTCACGGTTCTGTGCACTGATCACAGAGCTTGCTTCGGATTCTGTCTCTGTCTCTTTCTGCTCCTTCCCTGCTCTCTCTTTCCCTTTCTCTATTTCTCTCTCTCTCTCTCTCTCTCTCTCTCAAAGAATAAACAAACAAAAAAAAATCTAAAAGTGTTGGCTATGATGCAAAGAAACTGGAACACTTGTAGGACTGTTGATCGGAATGTTAGTGTGGAAAAAAGTAATTCCTCAAAAAATTAAAAATAGAATTACCATACGATCCAACAATTCCATTTCTACATATATGTTTTTTAAAAAATGAGAGCATGATGTCTAGGAGATATATCCACTACCATGTTCATTGCACCATTGTTTATAATAGCTAAGGTACAGAAATAATCTAAATGTTCATCAATGGACAGATGGATAAAGAAAATGTAGTGTTTATACACACACATATACACACACAATATTCAGTCTTAAAAAGAAAAAAAAAATCTGCTCTATCCAAGAACGTGGATGAACCTTTAGGAAATTCTGCTAAATGAAATAGACACAGAGAGACAAATAACGTATTATTCCACTCACATGAGGTATCTAAAATAGTCAAATTTATGGAATCAAATTTAGAATGGTCGTTGCCAGAGGCTGAGGGGAGGGGGAAAAAAAGGAGCTTCTGTTTTACATGTATAAAGTTTCAGTTTCATAAACTGAGTAAGTTCTGGAGATCTGCTATAGAATACTGTGACTATAGTTAACAGTACTGTGCTGCGTCCCTTAATATGTGTTAAGAGGTTTTATCTCATGTTAAATGTTCTTCCTACAATAAAAAAAAAATGCGGAGCAAGCATAGTTGTAGGTATTACATAAAGGCTTGAAGCCTATACCACCTCTTAAAAAAAATGTGTATTCTAGACTATTGAGTCGTCTGTTGAAAATTATATATAAGATTTATGAAGAATTTCACTAAACCTAAAGTCACATTTTAATTAGGTAGTACAAGAAAGATTAAAGGACAGTCTTTAAAAAACAAAACAAAAATTCAGCTAGCAAAGGAATTAATACACAAATGATATAAAATTATACTAGCCAACTACAACCTTGTTAACATAATGTTATCTCATATGAAGGATTAATACATAGTCAGTCTTTGGGAGTAATTTAAAACGTTCAATAATTTCTATGAAAATCAATTAAATTTGAAATGCATGTTTAAAATGTTGGATTACCTTTTCTTCTGGAACTAGTATACTGACAAATGATTTCTCAAATATTTTTGAGGACATTAATTGTCCAGAATAGTTGAAGAAACAGCTCTAACATATGCTTGTAATTCTTTTAGCAATTTCCCAGGCTGAAATTAATTCTTTTGATGGTCTTGTTTTTTCCACTGTTAATTGGGAAGTAAGAAACTGTATCTTTGTTCATTTCACAGATTTTTTTCTTTAAATATTTGCAATGATTTCCATATCAACAAAAATTATTTTCTTTTGTGAACATCACCATCACTGCACAGTGATTATCAATTATAATTTTAGAAGACATAAATATAAAAATTATAAAATAAAGGAATTGTAAAAGTGTTACACTGGCTACTCTGGGTTTACTCATTACACTACCAAGTGTTTGGAACCCTTTCTGGTATTTTATATTTAAATGTTAAATAGTAAACTAAAATCCAAGTTCCTCTGAAGCCATCACCCAAGAAATATTTTGGTATTTGAACGAAGACATACCATTTCACACTAGGTTTTTTGACGATTTGGTTATGTGCTGTCATCCATTCAGTAATATTTCAAAATCTCAAAATATACCTCAAAAAATGCCTATTAAGACACTTGGCCCTTTTTCAATTCTTAAAAACAATTCGTTTTCTCCCAGATCCACGGGTATTTACTTTGTTTCTGGATAGGGAGGAATCTTTGAGCCTTCATCCTTAGACACATGTTACTTTTGCTCAAAATCCTTTCCTCACGAGATGGCTGCTCAAACAAGCAGAATACAAAACAAAACAAAAACACAACTGCAAACCAAAGGTTAAAAATATAAAAAAGACTTAAAATAATTTGACACTTTATTGTCCTGAGTAAATGTGAACTCAGACTATTTTTTACATACATTTCAGAGTTCAGTACTGCTCTGCATGAAATTAGATGTGAGATGCTGTCCTTTCTTCATAAAGTAATTAGAGCTTCAGGGGCTCCTCCAGCCCTATCCCCTCCTCAGCATCGTTACTCCCCAGACATTCTCTCATGAAGCCCCACAGGGAAGAGATGAAGGAACTAAAAGCGTAGGTAAAACGGTATTTTATTATATTATTCTATTTTTTCTTCAGAGGTTGTGTATGTATGGGGTTTTTGTTTGTTTTTTGTTTTGTTTTGTTTTTAAAGACATTACCTTCCCTCAAATTTGGCATTTCAGTAGTGAAAGAAAAGCCCTGGAATCAAGCCTCTCTTTTAGTGCCAGAAAAATACATTTGTAATCTTCGTGAATCTTTAGTAATCAGACTTACAAAAACTAATACCCATGCTCAGTGGGTGATCCTGGTACACTATCTACAAGGCCATGAGCAAAACACATTTAAAATTCTTTTAATTTTCCAATGCATTCAACTCATTCTGAAAGTAAAAGTAGTATTTTAAGATAGCCAAACTGTGGGGTGCATGGGCAGCTCAGTCCACTGATGGTCCCAGCTTTGGCTCAAGTCATGATCTCAGGGTTCATGAGTTTCAGTCCCTTGTCAGGTTCTGCCTTGACAGTGTGAAACCTGGTTTTGATCCTCTGTCTCTCTCTCCCTCTCTCTCCCGCTTGCCCTCCCTCTTGCCCTCGCGCTCTCTCTCTGCCCCTCCCCGAGCTTGCTTGCTCTCTCAAAAAAAATTATAATAAACATTTCTTAAAAACATAGCCAAATCATTTGGAAACAAAGCTCAACAATAAGCATGGCATTAATTATCTGGGGTAAAAACGAAGATATGCCTGACAGAACACTGCACATGTTCTGTCTCAAAAGAATTTTTAAACTGTAGTCATAAATAATGATGATAGATTATAGTTTCTGAATACTACTAGCAACGAGGTATTTTGGCTCCACAGATAAAAATATTCTGGGTGTTTCAATTCCAGCATGTTTACTTTTTATAAACCAGTATTATTACTGTATAATCAGGTTTACCATTCACTTTCCAGACTTCAGTACGTCTGAGGTTTCACCAAATGAATACACACACAAGAGAGGGGAATCTAGTTTCTCATCAATTTGTTAAGATTTATGTTTCTGAAACAAAATGACCTGTCACTCACCTACAAAGTTTTGTTCATTTCTAGCATTAAACCACAGACTTAATAATACAGTTTACTAAGAAATAATAATATGGTGTCTTCTCATCTAATTTTTACTTTGAGGACATTTTCATTGAAAAACTATTTATAAACAAACACAAAAGCACCAAAAAGCATTACCAATTCCCAAAGCATTATTCAAATGATGGCAGGTGCTGCTGCTTAGGATTTCCAATAATTCAAGTAATAACTGTAAAAACCGACGAAGCAGAGAATAGTAAAAACTTCATGGTCACTATTTCCTATATATCCCTTAAGCAACCTAAATAGTTGGGCAGGGTGTTCTGTGGCTTAGGAGTTTAAAATAATATTAATTGACCTAGAAATGTGTTTAAATGGTGAATTAGCGTGTCCTCCAGCAAAAGGCACACTGTGTAATTGCTACAAGTAAAACAAGTGAGTGTAAAGTAAAATGTGACAACCTTAGAAATAAAACAGAAAAGGAAAATGAGTTCTAATAACAAGTAATTTATTTTTCAACCCAAGTGACTTCATTTAAAAGAGTTTATGCCCGAGAGAATTCAATCCATGTACAGTGATAATAAAAGTCTGCAGTGTTAGTGAGGCATTTTAAAACACAGAAGGTAGCAATATCCAGGTACAGGTCAGGAGGTAATGAATGACTAGAACAGGTCCGTTCAAAAGACAGGCCCATACCTCAGTAAGGCAAAAATTAAATCTTTGAAATTTATGTATGTGAATTTGGGCATCTTCACCTTTCTCAACCCCAACTGAAGGAAGAAAAATATTACAGGCAGAATTAGTTGAGATGAATCATTCATGAGTAAGCCCAGTCTTCCCAGACATCTCTGCTGGCAGCTGCCTCCCGCACCTTTTCTGAGCACTTCTGAACGGAATCTCTCTGGTGTGCCTGCCTGTTCAGCATTCCGAACAGAACAGCCTTTGAAGAACTTTATGTATTCCCCGAAGGCTGTTTTTCATCCCCAATCCCAAGGACCTCAGCTTTCTGGTAGACACTTACTTCTACCTTCTCAGTCTACCGTAATTCCCACAAGTGTAACAGAGCAGTAGAAAAAGTGCCGTTTTGCTTGTTCTTCCTGTGTTTATTCAAGTACATTTCAACTTTCTGCCCAAAGAAGCATTCCTTTTTCATCTGGCTGAAACATTCTCTCCCCCTTTTTTCTCCACCCCCAATCCATGGCTGACAGAGTTTTCACCCTTTAATGAACAGCGCTTACACACCTAAAAATAACCCTGCTGTTAGCAGAAGGGACAGGACTGTCGCAGAAGCTGAGAAGAACAAGGAGCCTTCTATTTTTTCTACCACTTAAAAGAGCAACAGGAGACTAACTTCCTACCAACACCCCAATTTCTTTCCTTAGAGGATAAATCAAATTAAGCACATTTGTTTGTTCAGCTTTTGGTGGATACATGGGTGTCTCCTAGAGTACTAAGGTGAGGCAATCACAAGCTTTAATCAACCACAGTATTCAACAATCTTGCCAGGGGGTGCTTTTTATTTCCAAATATCAACAAATGTTGCGATTTATTTTGTATACGAAATAACATTGCTTTTGAATAGTCCTGTTCTACACTGAGGGAATTAATCTGCCCCGAGAATTGTGTGCATTGTAGCCATAAAAACAGGGACGAAGTCAGCAACTACAAGCAGCTCAAACAGAAATGCATGTCCTGTCCTGTGCAAGGAAAGGAGAGAGAGGGAAAGACAAGCATGTCAGGAAAGCCTCATTAGTGAAGACAAACCAAGCAGGAACCCAGGATATGACAGCACTTGTTTACAGTCTCTTAATGAGAATTTAATTTACTTTCTAATTTTGTCACATATTCAGTTACAGTTTTATTCCCCTTGAAGAATATCCAAAATGTCTTTTTATAACAAATGAAACTACAAAGAGAATACAAAGGGCGTGCGTTATGTTCAGCAGAAAGGCAGAAACCACAGAGGAGGCACGTCTTACAGGCCAACCTCCTGTGGTTGGGCAAGAACAGCCTCTTTGCACCGCAATCTTCATACATGTAGGAGAAACATGAACCTTCCCAGTCCAGGGAATTCTGGTTTTCTTTCCAAGTAGTGATGGTGACCAAGAAGCCCAACAAGACAATAGACATGCATTTATCTAACTTATACACATATCTACTCAATATGATCATGTTGATGACATTGGCTTGATTACAGTCAGGAGACCAGGTCGGCAAGTAAATCTTAATCCCCCAAATGTCAAAGTTCAAGTTACCCCTTTTATGCATATTTTTCCTGTGACACAAAACTTTATAAATTCCACCCTAGAATGCCCCACAGGTTCACAAAAGTGTAATTAGCGAGATGACGGATGACCTAATTTTGAGTACATATTTCTTCTTTTGAACATGATTTTACTAATGATAATACCATTACACTCAAGTAAGATTCCTTGTGACAAGAGGAGTGTCTAGTAAACTATGGAGAGAACAACTTTGGCTTTGTTTTCATATATATTACTTCACATTCTCCTTTCTCTTCGCTCTTTGACTAAAAAACAATGTTATGTTGTAGTACTCTTCTTCCCGATTTCTCCTGTCTAATTCTCTCACCCCTCACCACAACCCCCCCTCTCCCCCCCAATCCCCACTGTCACATGTCTGTCCCCCTGTCAGGTCTCCCTGTTGCTTCTCCAATTGCGGCTGACCTGCACCCTTCTTCTTCCATTAGTAACCTCGTTCTCTGACCAGGGTTTTTTTCTCCCTGAATACTTTTATTATTTTTGCCTTCTGACCAGTATTTTTCAATTAAAATTTCCCCCAAATATCCCACAACTCACAATACCATATAATTATGATCACTGTCCTGCTAAAACTGAAATACATTTAACAAAGAATCAGCACTGCAAAGAAAGGCAGCAGCTTAGGACACATGTTGAGGAAAGGACATTTGTTGAGTGCCTCTCACTCAACATGAGTACAGCTCCCCCACCATGTGACCCATGCCAGTGACAGGGTCCTAGGGGCGAGAGGAGGAGCTCTGCGCCACAGACTGCAGTGGCTCCCTCCTCTCTGCCCATAGGAACCATCACGGATCAGCTGAGGTTCCTGTCAATCTAAAATTCACCTGTAAGAGCAAAAATGCTCATTAACAACAAAAAAATAGCATTATGTTTATGAATACTTAATTACCTATTATAGAAAATGGGCTTCTATATACTAAACAGAACAATAGGGAGGCTGAATATGATAGTGGTTAAGATCACAGGCTTCAGTGTAAGGAGACCTTGGATTCAACTACAACTCTTATATTTATTCAACAAGTAACTTTGGGCAAATGACCTCACCTTCTGAGTCTTAGTTTTGCTATCTGTAAATGGAGACAATAATCTACCTACTTCATAGGACTGTTGTTAAGGTAAGGAAGGGAACAGAGCAAACCAAGTGATACATCATCTCACATCATCTTTGTACTACTCAAAAAAAAAAGTTTTTAAATGAATTAAAACAAAATCTCAAAAAAAAACCAAATAATTTTTCTTTGAATCTCAACTTATTATTATGTTACTATCTAGTGAATCTGAATTTGCGTCAGCTCTGGTTATGCCTGGTTTCGTGTTAATTTCTGGAACTACAGAATAAACTTTAAGTAGCATCTCCACCCAATCACAGAACACAATCACTGGAGCACTGGCACTTTAAGGCCCTCAACAGAACACAGTAATTAATTAAATTGTACTCTCAGAGCTCTGGAGTAGTAAGGGAAGCAGGTTTCAACTAAGTCAACTCTTCTGCAGATTCCAAGAGCAAAAGGAAGCCTATCTCAATTGGCACTCCTGGATCTTTAGAATTTTAATATGGCTGATCAAAGTAAGGTACAAGACACACTTTTCATTCTCCAACTCAAATCCCAACTGTTCAAACATCATTTTCTTTTCACCACGTTTTCCCTTTTCTGTGATGTGAAGCATCCTAACTGCTATTCATAAACCCTGACTTAATATGTACAGTAAAACCTTGGATTGTGAGTAACTTGTTCTGAGAGTGTTCTGCAAGATGAGCAAACACTTCCAATAAATTGTAGCTTGATAAATGAGTGATATCTTCGAATATGAGTCGCACATGGCATCAAATGTCGCATGATCACATCTGAGCCAATTGTTCTCTCTCTCTCACTGCAAGATTGTGAATGAGCGTCAATGCAATGTCAAATTTCCATGAAGTCCTCAAAAGTAGGCAAAAGCAAGCATCACTGGATAGGTTTCTTGTTAAAGTTGCATGAAAAGAAAAAGATTCCATTGAGCCAATAGCAGTGGTCTCATTAGTGACTGTGAAAGTTGTCCTACACAATAACCCCCCCTCTCATCTCCCTCACACCAGCCACAAAGATTTCCAAAGGCAAGTACAAGTTCATTTGTTAATTTTTCTTTACATTTTGTATTTTCTTATTATTTTGTATTATATTTCAGTATTGTAATCATTCTTATATGAATATTTTTGGATTGTGGAATGAATCATTTGAGTTTCAATTATTTCTTAAGGGGAAATTTGCTTTGATATATAAGTGCTTTGGATTACAAGCATGTTTCCAGAACAAATTATGCTCACAAACCAAGGTTTTACTATATTTAGGAAAGCAAGTGGTCCCACTGTCACACCTGCACATACCATGCCTAGTCACCTAGTCATCATTCACTAGATGTGTGATATGGACATTGACTCTTTGTGGAGTAGGTCCTAATGAAAAGCCATTCATTCATTCATTCATTCATTCATTTCTTTAATCAATTATTACTCATCCTTTGTCTTCCTGGAAACAAAACTGTAAAAGACTAAGATGTAATTGTTCTCTACATGTTCTTAGTTTTCTAAATATTCTCTTGCTTAAAGATGTATTGATATATTGCTAAAATGACCATTTCTGGAGAAATTATGAGTATGTGAACTAGAACACTTGGGCTTCTTTTTGCTAAGTTACCAAAGGTGTCTTTTGTCAGCAGTTGAAATGTATTAGAGATATCCTCCACAAATAGCATCTTTATTTACCTGAGTATTAGTAGAAGTCATGGTACATGATCCAGAAATTTTGGGAATCTAATTCTCAAAAGCTCAGTGAAAATATCACTACCAAGAAGGTCAATGGTTTCATGAGTTGACTTTGAATGCAAAGAAAGTAACAAGTTTTATAAGATAAGCATCACACAAAACTGGAACTTGCTCTTCTACATTAATGCCTATCTGTTTCCACTATAACATTTTAACTTTTAATCTTAATACCTTCTTCTCCATCTACAGCTAACTCACTGCACTTTCAAGTGGCTCTCCACAATTCTTGATATTTTGTTTCCAGTTTGCACCACATTAACTTTGGCTTCTGACTCCCTTTTGTGTTGGTGCTAGAGATTGTTCTTAACTTGATTTTCATAAAATTCCCAGACTTGCTTTCTGTCATGAATGAAAACAGTATTCCAAAACTCTCTCCCAATGTTTTATGATCGCAACAGGTTATGTGCTTTAGAAGGGCAAAATATATCTAACCCAGTGTTTGAAGATGAAATAGAAGACATTTAACAGTCTTGTTTTGTTTTTTGTTTTTGTTTTTGTTTGAGAGAGACAGAGAGAGAGAGAGCAAGCAGAGGTCAGGGGCAGAAGAGAGGGAGAGAATCCTAAGCAGGCTTCACACTCAGCATGGGATTTCATCTCACCGCCCTGGAATCACAGCCTGAGCCAAAACCAAGAGTCTGACACTCAACCAACCTAGCCACCCAGGCCTGTTCACATTTAACACTTTGAAACAAAAAATATTTATATAGATGGTAAAATGGTTATATAAGAGTTAAACTAATTTTATTAAGAAAATATTAAAAGTACCCCCTGCCTATCCCTGATACACAGGCTTTTTCATTTACTACTTTTCTGAGGACTTGAGTATTATTTGCAGTACAAGAGATCAATAAATATTTCAAGTAAAATTTTTATTGTTAAATGTGCTACAATAATAATTTAATAGCAACCTAAATATTCTTTGTTTGCAGCTGAACAAGATCCTTGACTTGCTACCAATGAAAGGCACCAGAGAATAGAAAACAAAAAACAAAGAACAAAAAAAAAATGTTGATAGAAAATGACAGGGTAGAACAATGAAGCTCCAAAACTCCTAATTTTTCTCAGTCACAGGAAAAGCTTTATTCTTTGTCCTCATCCATGCCATCAATGAACCAACCAACTAAACCTAATATAGTTTTAGTAGATTCTTCTCATAATGTCAAAATCTGTTATGGACTAAATTTCTTGTATAGAAAAAGAGGTTTAAAATACAAGAACATTTTTCTACTGAGTTTTGGAAACCTATACAAAAATTTTTTATTTATAATATACTTTGAGGCAATATAAATTCAATACCTCAACACTAGCTAATTTTTATGTCAATAGTAGAGTACCCTTTTTCAAATTAATCTCAGAAGCAAAAGCCAATTAAAGGTAAGACTCCCACGATGTCATGCAATGATAGAACTACCGAAGTTACACTGTGATATATAACAGTAAGTCACAGGGAAAGCAGAGGTAAGCACAGAGACATCAGAGACTTTGATGTGGAAACTAGACTATTATCCATCACTCCAGAATGATGAGAACGAGAACTCCTATTTCCACAGATCTCTTGGGATGTGAAAAACGGAATCAAAGTCTTATAAAAACCACTAGGATTAGGCTCCCTGTAATATACTATATCCTGAGAGCAAACATCTGCACAGTTATCTTTCACAATGAGGCCAGGATAGGGATTTAAAGATTGAGTCACTGAGATCATGTTTAACCTTTCCACTTTGTTCATAAATTCACTGATGTCCATGTTTCATTTTTAAATGCCCAGCGCTGGGGCACCTGGTGGCTCAGCCGGCTAAGTGCTTGACTTCCGCTCAGGTTCTGATCTCACAGCTCGTGGGTTCCAGCCCCGCATCAGGCTCTGTGCTGACAGCTCAGAGCCTGGAGCCTGCTTCTGAGTCTGTGTCTCTCTCCCACTCTGCCCCTCTCCTGCTCAGGCTTTATGTCTCTCTCTCTAAAAAAAAAAAACAAAAAACAAAAAAAAACCAACTTTTTTTTAATGTAAATGCCTAGCACTAAAGTGTTAAATTCAGGAGAGGCACATGATTAGGGCAGAGATTAATTAAGTCGGCCATAAATAGAGAAGACGGCTGTCAAATGTCATATATAGAGAGGAAAAAAACATTTTGAAATAACAGTTAAAAATTATTTTTCACATATAAAACAAAAAGGATTAATATCCATAAAAAGCACCTAATAATTCAGAAAAAATGAACAAATGGACAAAAATATATGAACAATTCATATAGAAATACAAATGACTTAAACACGAAAATATGATCAAAATGTGATATTAGATAAATAAAACTGATGATAATCACTGATAGCACATGGAGAAAAGTCATGCATACAAATATTTGGGGAAGGGTAAATTGGTGTGACCTTCCTAGGAAGAACATTTGGTGAAATCTAGCAAAAAATAAAATATTTGGTTTGCCTTTTTTCCAAACAATTACTGTAATTTCTCAGCAATTACTGTTTAATTACTTTTTTCTATTTATATCTCATTCTCATTCAGTATTTACTGTAAGCTCAAGTTCCATTTGTAATGAGGTCTTTCCTCTGTCTTCACACATACATCTGTACAATCTCCATGAACAGAGCCTATCCATCGCTGTGTGGCCTGTGGCTATACTGGAGGACGATTCCTGGGACAGGTGGACAGTGATGATCACCGAGTCATTGCTACTGCAGGAACATGCGGAAATGGTATCTCCATTAGTGAAGAAATCTTACACTAACTTATACTTTAACTACCACTGTGCCACCAGTAAAAAGAAAGGTACACCTATGTACTTGCTGATATGAAACGATGTTCAACATATGAAATTAGGAAACTCATTTGCAATGTCTACATTTTATTTTCCTTATAAAAACTTTATTTTCAGTTATGTTTTTTTAGTAATAATCATCCATTGTATAAACTATGTAATACTGGAGGTTAAAATCACATGGAACCAACAAAAAAATAAATGTATGAGATGAGCAAAAATTCGCTGCTCACCCTGATTACCTAACCTAAGACATTTTTGTCTATTACAACTGTTGAGTGTTGGGGCACCCGGCACCTATCCAGCTTGTAGCCATCCGGCTCTTGATTTCAGGGTTGTGAGTTTGAGCCTCACACTGAGTGTAGAGATATTTAAAAATAAAGTCTTAAAAAACAAAAATAAAAATGTTCAATGTGCAGCCTTATTAGAATTGTATCTAAGAAATAGACTTGTGGTTCACATACTCATAAGAACTTGCATTCACAACTTGCTAAAATGAATTTTATAGATATGATTTTTGAAAGGTGCCAATACTGATCAAAGCAAATTAAAAAAATGTTTGCCCTCAAAAACATCAGTTTTGGGGTACCTGGGTGGCTCAATCAGTTAAGTGGCCAACTCTTTTTTTTTAATGTTTATTTATTTTTGAGAGAGAGAGAGAAAGAGCAAGAGAGCAAGAGTGAGCATGGTCATGGGAGGGGCAGAGAGAGAGAGAGAGAGAGAGAGAGAGAGAGGAAGACAAAGAATCCAAAGTGGGCTCCAGGGTTCAAGCTGGCAGCACAGAGCCAGATGCAACACAAAGCAGAAGTCGGACACTTAACCGACTGAGCCACCCAGGCACCCAAGTGGCCAACTCTTAACTATCAGCTCAGGTCGTAACCTCATGGTGGTGAAATTGAGTCCTACATCACTCCACACTGAGCATAGAGCCTACTTGGGATTCTCTCCCCTCCTCTCCCCTTCTCTTCTCTCTCCCTTTTTAAAAATCAGTTTAATTTATAATCTATAAGAAAAAGTCTGAATTTCTTTCTACTGCATTACATTTAACAAAATATTAGTGACTAATTGCAGATCCAGGAGGGAATTCCAGAGACTGCCTTGTTCACCTTCTAGCCTGGATGAACAACGCATGATAATCTGGCCTGGAACTGCCAGACATGGTTATGTCCAACCTTTCTCAGGTGATTGATACTTTCAATGTTCAATCGACACTTCCCTCAAAAAGGTCATCATTTGTCTCACCTAAATCTTGGCAAATGGTTTATTTTTTTTTCCTGTAACAACATGGAAATTATATTAAGAAAACAAAAAACCAAAAAACCAACTCGACCTGATTTGAAACAGAGGTGTTTTTTGTTTATTTAAGAGAGAGTGAGAGAGAATGTGAATGGGGGAGAGGGGCAGAGGGAGAGAGAAGGCATCTTAAGCAAATTCCACGCCCTGTGCAGAGCCCCACAGGGGGCTCAGTCTCACCACGATGAGATCATGACTGGAGCCCAAGTCAAGAGTTGGACACTTAACCAACTAAGAAACCCAGGCATCCCAGAAGAAGTTCCTAACTAAAGAATTAAATTAAATCAATCCAAAGCACAAGACAAACTGCAGACTACAGAGTTCAGCATTCTATCTGGTTGCACATAAAAGGATTACCTATTTTTGAATGTTGTATTTAAACAAAAGCATAATATAGCATTCTCAATACGGTTTTTAAGCACTTTACTTTGGATTCTTGCCCTCACCTTCAGAATTATAAATATTCTACTGCTAATCACATCCACACTCATTTCTCCCTCATCTCTCTTAATTTCTCAATTCTGTCTCAATGTGTCTATTATCATTCTGTTGATTTCCTTAGTTGCTTTCTATTCAATTCTCCTTTTCTGTGTTGCCTTATACAGCTTAAGAAATTACCACTAATGGCTACTGTAACCCAGTGACATACATACAGTTTTAGGGGCCTATAATTTAGATTTTCTTTGCTTCCCATTTCTCATATTCTAAAATCTGTCATAATAACACTAACCCCTAGACCTTTCCATCCAGACTATGATACTCATTACTACTCAGAAGATAACAGAAATATTATTTTGGCTGACAAAATATTTTGCATTTACTGATTTGCATTTTGTCAGAGAAGATCCCTATAACTCAAAAAGGCTTTTTTTTAAACATTAAGAAACCAACTTCTTATTCTTTGACATTTTCCAAGGTTTTTTTCCACTTGAGGAAGGCGTTTTCTCCAACACAAACAAAATGAGATAGAATATTATATCCAAGAATATTAAGGGCCATTATAATAGAAAACAATTTGTTAAGCATGAATTTCAGGCCCAGAATTCAAGTTAAGTTTGCTCTATGTGGCTATGGCTGTTTGGTGGCATGTTGATGCTCTTATAATTGGGAGGAAAATGGTGGGAAATAATACTGAATGATGGTTATGAGAAATCTTGATGGATTATGAGAACTTGATCAGGAACAATACAAAGTAAGTTGTTTGGGGGTTTAAGGTTTGTAATCGGACATCTAGCCCTATTGGATTCACATATTATATATAAAGTGAATTTCCTTTTTGGTGTCCAAGTGAGAGAAAGCTGTCTCTGCCTTATTTCTAAGGAGTTTCTCCACTGGTATATTCCCAACACCTAGAAAAGTATCTGGAATATTCACTGACTTGGTGATTCCTTTTTTTTTTTTTTAATGTTTACTTATTTTGAAACAGAGAGCAAGCAAGCAAGCCGCGGAGGGAGAGAGGGAGAGAGAGAGAGAGAGAGAGAGAGAATCTCAAGCAGGCTCTGCTCCGTCAGTGCCAAGCCCAACACAGGACTCAATCTTACCACCATGACCTGACCTGAAACCAAGAGTCAGACCATGAATCAACTGAGCCACCCAAGTGGCCCAGACTTGGTGATTCTTATTCTATCTAATTACTTGGGAAATGTTGTCGCACTAGATGCCTATCATTATTTATGCTCATTTCAGAAAAAAATTTTAAAGGCAACATTTGTTTGAGATATCATAGGAGAAGCAATAAAATCCCATATCTTGCTATGAATTAAAAATGAATGTATGTGGGCACCTGGGTGGCTCAGTTGGTTAAGTATCTCACATTGGCTCAAGTCATGATCTCAGTTTTTGAGCGTGAGCCCCGCATCAGGTTCTGTGCTGACATCTTGGATCCTGCTTCAGAATTCTGCCTCTTCCTCTCTCTCTGCCTCCTCCTACTCACATTTTGTCTCTCTCTCTTTCTCAAAAATAAACAAGCATTAAAGAAGTTAATGAATTTATAAACAAAACTTCTTAAAACAATTAGTTATCCAAAAATAAAATTTGGAATTATGTATAGCACTGGACAAGTGTCTTATTTAAAGGTGACAAGAGCAGGGAAGCCTAGGTGACTTAGTCAGTTAAGTGTCCAGCTTTGGCTCAGATCATGATCTCACAGTTTGTGAGTTTGAGCCCTGCATAGGGCTCTGCACTGACAGCTCTGAGCCTGGAGTGTGCTTCAGATTCTGTGTCTCCCTCTTTCCCTGCCCCTCCCACATTCGCACTCTGTCTTTCTCTGCCTCTCAAAAATAAATGTTTAAAAAAATGTTTTTAAAAAAGGTGACAGGAGTGGTTCCATATGCATTTTTTTCCTATATAAGATACCTTAGGGTTTTCAATATCTATTCATAACATTATCTCCCCTAATTTGTCAGGATTCAAACTGACCATCCCAAAGGCAATCAAATTATGTAAATCCAACTCTGTTGTAGTGAACATTTTCTTTTTGTAGTATAAATAAAGCAATCAGTTTAACAACTCTCATTTTGAGGACAAAGATAAAGAATAGGAAGAAGGAATAACAACCAAAATGACTAAGATTAAATAAGCAAAACTTATATGTAAGCATCGCTATAGCCCATGGTAATTAATGCAGTAGGATAGGTATATAAATATGAGATTTGCTTTAAGTAGAAATTTACTTCTAATAAATATGTAACATGATTATATAGTTAACATTTTTAATTGAAACATATCTCACTACTCATGTAAAATAACGTTTCTGTTCTATGCCTCAAAAGTATTTCTACATTCCTTATTTCATCCACATTTGTCAGAGATTCCTACTTTCCTATCAAAGTATTATCTTATTCCTAAGAATTACTTTAACTGTATTCATGGCAAGGACAAATTATTTAGCCACAGCCTTCTAAACACATCTCTTTGTTTTTTTTGTGACAGATAATGCTTCTTAGCTTCTGGGTGTTTTCATTCCAGTTAAAAATGCCTCAGCCTAATACATTTTAAATGTAATCTTACATTTCTTCACTATCTAGTACCAACATATGAGAAAACATTTTTCTAAATAGAATCTTTGGACAATTTCAAAAATGGAAGCTCTTGAACCAGCTAGTCATTTCAGACACCTCTAGCAAATATTTTTAGCAAAATAAGCAATTTAAAGATGCATCATTCCACTAGGTCATTTGGTAAGAATATAGCTTCAAGCCAGATGTTAGTGTTGAAATTGAGACACAAAATACCTAAGAAACTTGCTAAGGTAAAAGAGCAGAAGAATTAGTGAAAGGTCTATGGAAAAAATACAAAACATAACTATACACCGTGAGAATACAATGTATCACTATATAAAAAGTTTTAAACCCTTCTTTGAAATTGTAGCAGTCTTACTTTTCCTTCAGGGACACAAAAAGCTTTATTGGTAGTGACAGCCTTTCTCCAGATAGCACAAGGACACAGCAATCATGGAGCCCACTATCGAAGACATGGGCCCATGAGCTGAGAGTCTGAGTGCTTAAACCACTGCTTTGGAAAGAACCACCCTCCCCCCATTAGAAACATCTCTTTTGTACTTCACCTGCATGAAAAGTAAACCCTCATATTTGACCCTTGGCCCACCCCTTCTTTTTCTGGTGCTCCAGCAGCTAGTGTGACCTTAATCCACTCTACTTAACAAAAAAGCTATCTTCTCCAACTCTGAGCATGACAGATTTTTTTAAATTTTTTTAATGTTTTATTTATTTTTGATACAGAGAGACAGAGCATGAGAGGGGGAGGGGCAGAGAGAGAAGGAGACACAGAACAGGAAGCAGGCTCCAGGCTCTGAGCTGTCAGCACAGAGCCTGATGTGGGGCTCGAACCCACGAATGTGAGATCTGCCCTGAGCTGAAGTCGGAGGCTTAACCGACTGAGCCACCCAGGTGCTCCTGAAAGTTTAAGTTTCAAATTTTAAATAATTTGACCTTATCATGACTGTAAAGGACTGTGAAACTTTTCATCGTTCATACCTTTGAGTTACTTTTGATCTTCTAGTCATATGATTTTGATGAAACACCATAAAAAACTAGATGGTTGGTTTGAGAGTATGCCGATTTCTTTTACTTGCACTCGTTTATCTTTTCCAAATGTTTTAAAGTTTTGAAATTTTTTCTCAGGCTGGGTTATCAAAATTCTGCTAATGCAAAAATACTGGGGAGTTTTGTACAGGACTGGATGGTGGCACACCATTCATTGTCTATCAGATCATGTTAATATTAGGTATTAAGGTCTAAGTGGGCAACTGTGCTGATAGCTCAAAGCCTGGAGCTTGCTTTGGATTCTCCATCTCCCTCTTTCTCTCTGCCCCTCCGCTGCTCTCTCGTGTGCTCTCTCTCTCTCTCTCTCTCTCAAAATAGTAAGCAATAGAATAGAATAGAATAGAATAGAATAGAATAGAATAGAATAGAATAGAATAGGAGTAGAATCAGGATGCCTCAATATCTCAGCTGATTAAGCATCTAACTTTGGTTCAGCTCATGATCACAGGGTTCATGAGTTTGAGTCCTGCTTTGGGTTAGCTCGAATCCCACATTGGGTGTGCTCATTCCCTGCTTCAGGTGAGCCCTGCTTCTCTTTTTCTTGCTCTGTGACCCTTGTGGGATTCTATCCCTCTCCCTTTTCTGCCCCTCACACACTTGGTCTGCACTTGCTCTTGCACACGTGCTCTCTCTCTCTCTCATAAATAAATAAGTAAATAATATATACCATAAAGTGGATCTCTACAGTGTATTAACAATGAAGATGAAAAACAAGTTGTTAAAATAATATTGACCTCAGTGGTGCAAAAAAAGAGGGGGGGGGTAAAGGAAAATGAAAATTAATCATAATAGAAAAATTATTTTGTCATAAATTATTAATGGACTAATTTGGTGGACTTGTTGCTATGCTAAGCCATAAATAACCCCTTTGTGTCAAGTGCTTTAATATATCACTTTTTCACAATTCTATAATTTAGATATGATGATTATTATTTAAATCTTACATATAAAAATAAAGGGTTAGTCAGGCTAAGCTGCTGGCTCCAAGTCACAGGGCATCTAAGTTGTTAAAGCCTCAACCCTATACTTTGTCTCTAAACCCATATGCCTAACCACTACACTCAATAACCTCAGTGTAGCCAGATAATATTATTAAGTATTAATCAATGTGTCTTTCATGTTTTTGTCATAATGTCCTTTATCCTGTAATTCTTTTTTTTTTCCCTTCTTGAGATAACTATCATTGTGACAAATATTAGCAGAACCAGAGAATAACACTGTTCAATTCTTGATGTTGAAAAGCAAGAACACAAATGAACTCCTGGTAAATAAGAAGACCAAAACTATACATAATCTTTACTTATGTGCCTGCCTCTTAGTTGTCCCGCAGAGGACATCCCACCTTCTACAGCAAGCCAAGCAATCAAGCAAAGGAGGTTAGATACAATGTGACAGCAGATAGGAGTGCGTCGGGTTCAGTCAGTTCACGCAGGTACACACTCAGCTTGAGAAGGAGCCACCTACCTCTTATGTTATCAAGAATCATGCCTAACACTGAGAAACAGAGGACTTGGAAGAGTATCATAATCACGAGAAGACCACACTAAAACGTGGCCTAAGCTGTGTCCCAAGACAGGAACATAATAACTTCAGCAGAAGCAACCAGAGAGGCCTCTATCAAAAACAAGTCGCTTCCCTAAAGCCAATGCTATGATTCCTGTAGCCCTTTGGGTTCTTAGGCCAATCCTTAAGAGATGGCAGGTGAACTCTGTTAGCTGAATTTAACATGGATTTAAGTTGGAGAACCCAAAACTGATTGACATTACCCTTTTGCAATCACACAATTAGGACGTGGAATGGAGATTAGGTTGAGATAGATTAGGTTGAAAAATACAGTTATAGCATTTGTACATGAAGCCCCATGGCTTTATCTACACCCATATAAATAACGTATTGTTACTCTTTCATGCTAAGAATCCCTAAGATTTAGTTCCATAGTGACTTTGAAGTATATAAAATACTATTATCAACTATAATCAGACAGTATGAAACTTTATGGTTATTGCCATGCCCACCTCGATATAACCACTCTTTTATCAGAAGAAAGTCATAGATACGGTTAGGAAGATACCAGTTCTAGAAAGCAACTAGATAGTGTGTGGCTCTGCAGGTGTAACAGAGTACTATCCGCCAAGAACGTCTTAAGCCACCTACTTGGAGCAATGTTGGGTCAGTAAGTCATAAGTGCTAATGGTAAAAGAAAATAACTTTGTTTTCTGCTAATGAAATTAAGAAGTTGAAACTAAGCCACTATATAAACTTGAAGAACTGTCTTTTCATAAGTGGACTAACTGCATTAATCCTTTTTAGCTGTATTAATCTCCCATTATTTAAACCAAGGCAGTTTGAACAAATGAAAACATGACTAGGTCTAGGTCAACTTTCATCTGCAGGAAAGTTTCTTTTAAATACTAGAAAGAAAGACATTTATTTGTTACATCGCAGGGCTAAGAAGCAAATGCTTTTCTATAAAATCCCCAGTGAGTATAAGACTGATTACTTCAGTTTTCAGAATATTGGAACCTCAAATATTGGTAGGGAAGCAAACTGCTGATTACTCAAGCACCTTGAGGGGTGAGTTTCTATAGCTCAGTGCTCTATACAAATAGAACTGAGTTATGTATTTCTTTCTTTTTTAAAGATAATAATTGTCAATCTGTGTGATTTAATATATTCTCTCAATTATCATGATTTAAAATGAGAAAATATGCAAATATTTCACATTTTTAAACTTAAGTACAATTTAGTATTTAAATAGTTATCTTAATTTCAGAAAAGACATCTGATCAACTTCCATTTTTTTAAGTTTATTTATTTTGAGAGAGAGAGAGAGAGAGAGAGAGGGAACTGAAGCACGCATGAACAGGGAATGGACAGAGAGAGAGAGAGGGAGAGAAAAAGAGAATCCCAAGCAGGCTCCAACACAGAAGTTGTCACCCCAACACAGGGTTTGAACCCACAAACCATGAGAACCTGACCTGAGCCAAAATCAAGAGTCAGACATTTAAGCAACTGAGCACCGCAGGCACTCCTGGTCAAATTCATTATTATAAAAGTGATTCATAAAGGACAGCAAATAGAAGCCTGCTTCCTCAATGTATTAAAATTTTACTTCCAATATAATTTGCAGAAATTCACTCAAACATAAGACATTGGTAGCATTTTCATTCAAGTTCTGGATAAGACAAGACGCTAAGTATTACTATTTCTTTCAACACTGTAGATGGTGTATCAAATTTAAGACACATAATTCACCATGTGAGAATTAGGGAAAAACAAGTACTTTTTTGTAAATGTGCTTAATAGTAAGTCATGATAGAAAACTTACGGAAATTTAAAGACAGATCATTAAAACTGAAAGGGATTTTTTTGGGCAAGATGTAGAGTCAAACTCAGGTATTGGCTGACTGTTGGCTAGAAGTCTCTCTTGATTTCTTGCTACATGCTCTTCATCGGAATGTCGATGCTAGAGCACCAGTGTGCAAGCAAAGACAAAACAGACATCATATTTTAAGAAGGCAATAAACATTTATTCTTTATTTTTTAAAAACTCCTAATAAATTAGGAAAGAAAAAAATGTAATTGACATGATAAAATAATCTTCAGAAACAACACCCAGCATCTTTTCTCTTGTGTCACAGTCTTTTGTAACCTATCTTGTAAGTGACATGCCATCACTCCCACCATAACCCATTTTAGAGGCACACCCCCAGGTTCAGCCCTCAACAAGAGGAAGAGGATTTCAGAAAGTCCTGTGTACTGTGGAAGAAACCACTGAGAGTCATTTTAGAAGCAGCTCACTACAGTTATACAGAAAAAGAAGGCAGTCCTTTAATTTTGCCTGCGGCACAATGGCAGGCTTAGAGCTAAATGTGAAATCTTATTTTGTCAAGCTTTATTGACAGTGACCATGTATCCACGTTTATCTAGAAAAAGTGAAGTTTATACCCATTATCCCAATATTCTATCTAGTTAGTGCCACTTTTCTTTCATTCCCAAACAGTCCCAATTTACACAATAATTTAAATGGCCACCCTATGGCTCAGTCGGTTAAGAGTCCAACTTCGTTTCAGGCCATGATCTCATGGTTTGTGGGTTTGAGGCTGACATCTCAGAGCCTGTAGCCTGCTTTGGATTCTGTGTCTCCCTCTCTGCCCCTCCCAGACCCACACTCTATCTTTCTCAAAAATAAACGAACATTAAAATAAATTTTTAAAAGTAAAATAATTTAAATGGCCAGACGAGATCTTAGACCTTAAGTAGTTCTTCCCCCAAATTAATTCTTTTACATCTTAAAGAGTATTGGTGACTCCCATAATAGATGAAAAATATATTCCAAAAGACAGCACCAGTATCTCTACAGAGGGCATGGAATTTACATATGTAATCAATGCTTCCTCAGTGCAAATATGCAACTATAATATAAGGGGCAGAGTGACTTTTGGCTACCTTAACAATTGATCATTCAGTTAGTCATATCTGTGGTTCCTCTAATAATTAAAAAAAACCTGTTATACTGAGAACTTACAGGTTTAAATTACCATGAGCAAGTTTTCTGAAAATTTCCTGTATTATCTATACCTCAATCAATTATCTCACATAAGTAATGAACATCTACAAGCCATTCATATCTTTAACATTTGGATGGTAGTACTAAAGTAAATAAATATTTGACATGATTTATGGCTTCAGTATACTTAAGGTAACCGTTGTGAAGATAGGGCTCAGAAAAGTTAACCAATAATGATCTACAAGCAATTAACTTTTAGAAAAAATTAATTTAAGACAAAACAGTTAAAAAGAACATTAATAATTAAACTGCTTAAAGATGGTTTTACACAAGTGTATTTTCCTTGACTGAGAATATCTCAGAAGATAGTGTCAAAATACAAGGAGAAGGTTGCAGATAAGGTCACGGGTTTTTCTAGAACACTGAGATGACAAAGCCAAGAAAATGGACACAAAGCAAAATAAAGTAGTGTGATCACCTAGTCAATAGGTGTAATTGGGCTGCACAGTCAGATCAGAGCTAAAATGTAAATGGTTTCAAATACAGCACAGCACAAGGGAGTCTCTGGACCAAATTGGCAATCTTTAAGGTTAAGCTAACTTAAATATGTAGGATGAATTAGGTGGAAAAGATCAGATGCAGAGAGACTAGTCAATGAGTTCAGGTATGTTTCAAAACATAATGTGCTAACAGTGAAATTAGAAAAGAGACAAACACAAGTAACAGAAAAAGTCCCTACAGAATATGGAAACTAAAGGATCTTGGGGTTAAAAAGAACTGAAGGCAATTTCAGAATCCAAAGCTGGATGGCCAAAAGCTAATAGTGACCTGCTAAGTAATTCAAGCAGTCAAACGGAGCCATGTGTAGGGAAATATATATGCAATTCCCCATTGTTTTTGGAATATACTGCCTTCTCAGTGTATTTTCCTAACTTTAATAGAGATGTGAACCTGAGACAGATTTTGCTGTTACAAGAAAACATTTACTTTAGTATAAGAAAAAAAAATTTGCTGTACCTTATGAGAAAAATCTGAGCACTTATGTTTCTAATTTCCACCACAATTAAGAATGAGGAGGCTTATTATAAAGACCTGTGGCAAAATGTAGCGTGCAGGCCCTATCTTAAGGGAATAGCTTATTTTCAATTCAAACTAGGTTTTACCCAGAAGGAATTCATGGCAAATACATCAACATCTCCTGATGTAAGTAAGGCAAAAATATAAAGTTTAGGTTATCTATCCCAGACTTCCTTTTTTCCCCTAATCTATCTGAAACCAGAAATTACATTTATCCAGCTTCCATTTCTTTCTTGTCCAGAAATACTTGTTATTTTTATTCTTTATTAGACTTTTCAAGAACAGCAAAATGAAACCCAGAGGGAAAAAGACACTAGCAGACACCTTTAAGAAGATATGATGTTTTGTGCAGCAAAGTAATTGACTTCTGACCTCTAAGTATACACCAAGTTTCTGTACATCTAATTCATATGGAAATAACCAACTCCAGGTAAATATTTCTTTGTGAAGTATAATCTCTAGGGCTATAACCTGGTGAGTTTACATGAAGTAAGTAAAGCTTCATAGTGATGACATGGTATTATGCATTTTATGTATACATAATACTTAACCTATTTCTAAAACTAAGCTTTTCCTCTTACAATAGTAACCAAAAGCAATACTTATAAGTCGCTCAAAACAGCTGTGGAAGGTAAATGTGTGCACAATTTGACTTCCACATGCAACATGCGGCACTGGGCATTAAAAATAATGACTTTTGGAGCGCCTGGCTCAGTGGCTCTCGGTGGCTCAGTTGGTTAAGCATCTGACTCTTGATTCTGGCTCAGGTCATGATCTCATGGTTCATGAGATCAAGCCCCACATCATGCTCTGCACGGACAGTGCACAGAGCCTTCTTGGGACTCTCTCTCTCTCTCTCTCTCTCTCTGCTCCTCTCCTGCTGATGCACATGTGCCCTTGCTTTCTCTCTCTAAATAAATTTAAAAAATATTTTTAAAAGTAGTGATTTTATCCACACAATTATCATCTTTTGTGGTGAAACATTTAATATCTAGTCCTTTACCAACTTTGAAGTACATAATATGGTAGTATTGGCTGTAAACACAATGTTGTGCATTCGATACCAAGAACTTACTAATCCTCTAACTGCAGGTTTATACCCTTTTAACCAACATCTCCCCACTTCCCCCACCATCCAATTCCTTACCCACAACTCTTCTCTTTCTCAGAGTTCAGCTTTTCTACATTTCATACATAAAAGACATCATATAACATTTTCTTTCTCCCACTTATCTCACTTAAGATAATTCTCTCAAGATTCATATATGTTGTGGCAAAAGGCAGGGCTTCCTTCTTTCTCATGGCTAAGTAATATTCCATCATATATATATTTATCACATCTTCTTTTATCCATTCATCCCTTGACAGACTCTTAGGGAAATAAAATGTCTTGATTATTACAACTAATGTTACAATAAACATATGAGTGCTAGTATTATTTCAATATTCTGTTCTTACTTCCTTTCGATATATACACAAAAGTGGGTTTACTGAATAATATGGTGGTTCTGGTTTTCTTTTTCCTCTTTTTAAGCCAAGTCTATACTGCTTTCCATAGCGGTGTTACCAATTTGCATTCCTACCAACAGTGCACAAAGGTTTCCTTTTCCCACATCCTTGCTGACTCTCATTCCCCCTTATCTTTCCTCTTATCTGTGCTAACAGATGCAAGGTGAGATTTCCTTGTGGTTTTGATTTGCATTTTCCTGATATTAGTGATGTTGAGTACATTTTCAGGTACCTGCTTGCCATTTTTATATTATCTTTGGAAAAATGTCCACTTAGTTTCTCTGCCCATTTTTTAATATTACTTATTGTATGAGTTCTTTCTGTAATTGAACATTAACCCCATATCAGATATATGCTTATGTAACACCACATCATCACATTGCTACATATACATATGAAACCAACATGTACACCTTAAACTTACAGTGTTATATATTAATCATATCTCAAAAATGAATGAAAATATATGAATAAAAACAATGAATCAACCCTACCAGAAAAAATAAAAATATTGACCTAAGTGATATATGTATTGATAGTTGGATTAGAGATACTAATATTTAGTTCTGTTTTAGCTTTTATTTGCCTAACTAAATGAGCACTGAGAATCTTCCGAGAAAACCTCACTGTCTACACATATGTGGAATGTTGTCCACTTATTTCTCCTTCTCAGCTTTAGTGAGCCAATAAGATGATAGAAGCTTCCGATGGAGGTTTCCTACTGTTCTATTGCCAAAAAAGAGTTTGGGAAGTTAAATAATCAAAGACCTCTCTTTCAGAATTATTATGAAAAGAAATTTGTCAAATTTGTGATGGTCAAGGAAACAGCTGGGTTACAAAGTAGTAATCAGTAAAGCAACATATCTTAATGGTATCTATGGAAGAGTCTGAGCCTTTAAACACATTAATATATAACATGATCCCTGTCTTTAAGGAACTCCCAATCTGACAGGAAAAAATGGTATATACAAAACACAAAACATTGCCACAACAACTTCTTACTCAACACGTCTCCAGAGGCAAGGGATACAAAAGCAAACATGAACTGTTGGGACTTCATCAAAATAAAAAGCTTCTGCACAAGAAAGGAAACAATCAGCAAGACTCAAAGGCAACTGATGAAATGGGAGAAGATATTTGCAAAAGACCTATCAGATAAAAGCTTAGTATCCAAAATCTATAAAGAACTTATCAAGCGTAACACCCAAAAAACAAATAATATAGTGAAGAAATGGGCAAAAGACATGAATAGACACTTCTCTAAACAAGATATCCAGATGGGAAACAGACACATGAAAAAATGCTTAACATCACTCATCAGCAGGGAACTACAAATCAAAACCACAATGAGATACCACCTCACACCTGTCAGAATGGCTAACATCAACAACTCAGGCAACAACAGATGTTGGAGAGGTTGCAGAGAAAGAGGATCTCTTTTGCACTGCTGGTGGGATGCAAACTGGTGCAGCCACCCTAGAAAACAGTATGGAGGTTTCTCAAAAAATTAAAAATAGAACTACCCTATGACACAGCAATAGCACTGCTAGGTATTTATCCAACGGATATAGGTCTGCTGTTTCGAAGGGGCACTTGCACCCCAATTTTTATAGCAGTGCTATCGACAATAGCCAAAGTATGAAAAGAGCCCAAAGGTCCATTGATGGATGAATGGGTAAAGAAGATGTGGTAGGTGTGTGTGTGTGTGTGTGTGTGTGTGTGTGTGTGCGTGTGTGCGTGTGTGCGTGTGTGTGTATACAATTGTATTACTCAGCAATCAGAAGGAATCAATCTTGCCATTTTGCCACTATGTGGATAGAACTGGAGTGTTATGCTAAGTGAAATTAGTCAGAGAGACAAATATCATATGACTTCACTCATGTGAGGAATTTAAAATACAAGATAGATGAACATAAGGGAAGGGAAGTAAAAATAATACAAAAAAAAAACCACATAAGGGACTCTTAAATATGAAGAACAGAGTGTTGCTGGAGAGGTTGTTGGAGGGGAGGTGGTATAAATGGTAAGGGGCATTAAGGAATCTACTGAAATCATTGTTGCCCTATATGCTAACTAACTTGGATGTAAATTAAAAAAATAAAAAACACAAAACAAATTTTATATTATATAAAACATTCACTTGAACAATAGTGGAGTTGCTAATAAAAGTGTTAATAAATCTGTGTTAGCAAAGTATCCAGGAATGTGCATGTATATCAGCACATGCAGCTTATAAATAAATAATCAGTTCCACCCTTACTCTTTTCATTAACTCATACAAATTACTTAAACATTCACGCTTTTCATTTGTAAGTTCAATATATGACACATGGCTCATAGTGTTACTATGCAGATTAAATGACACATTTGTGCAAACACCTATCATAGGTTCCTGGCACATTACAAGAGTTAAATAAAATTTTAGAAAAAGGAGAGAGAAAATCTTAAACAGTTTTTGAAGATGACATAGAATTCCACTTCCATAACTAGCTATTTACAAGTCACAGGTCATGGATAAAGTCTAAAAATATTATAAAAACTGTCAAGGTAAGATGTCTACTGTGGACACAATGAACAGAATCTCCCAGGGGAGAACATAAAAAAGCATGGTCCTAGATTTTAAGTAGCTGTCCTCATATAGCCACAGTTTTGCACAACTAAGAGGTAGATTCTTCCCTGTTTTCCCGCAAGAGCTTTTACCTAACACAGATCAATGCCCATAAAGATCAATGCCAGGACTCTATTTACACCACTTCAAACTGACCATAAATCCTCAAATAACTTCTGAGAAGAATTTACTTGAATTTAATAAATTATGCTTTGTTTTAAGTCAATATAAGTGGTATTTATCTCTGGTTAAGTAAATATAAATTTTAATAACTACTCAGATCTTTTTTTCTGAATTCTGTGATTGTCTCATAGATACATATCATTTGTATGTTTTATTTTCCTGACTCTTGGATAGTTGGCATTGATTCATCAGTGATCTTTGTATTTTAATGGCTTGATCTTTTAGGGTATGAGATCAACTCTTGTTTACTGCTTTTATCTCAAGTACCTTGAAGGATTCCCCAATATGTAGATGTTCCCTAAAGAGGAGAGATAGAGAGTTGAGGAGAGAGAGGGATGCAAAACTTGAGAGACTATTGAATGCTGAGAATGAACTGACGGTTGAGGGGGAAGGGGGAGGGGGGGAAAGAGGTGGTGGTGATGGTGGAGGGCACTTAAGGGGAAGAGCACTGGGTGTTGTATGGAAAACAATTTGACAATAAAATATTATGGAGAAAAAAAAGATGTGTACAGTAAATGGATGAACGAGTATTACCTTTCAGGGCTGACATATGCCAAGAACCCCTTCCCTTTTTCCTACTTAGTTTAAGCAGTATTTTGTTTCATTAATTTGTCTTCTGAAATTCTTCTTTGTAACATTTTTGATGTAGAATAAGAGTTAGTATTTACTCCTATATTGCAAACTGCATAAGCCTAGGACTCCTAAGTAAGTTCGAAGTAGTCTAAGACTTTTTAGCTTTTATACACTAGAAATAGTATGCATTGGTTATGTAAGTATTTAATGTTCTGCATTTTCCTTGTTTGTATCAATTTATTTAACATAAGAAAATCTTCCCAAACCAGTAGCAATTCATAACTGCAAAAGCTCTTATGTAAATAAAGGCTATCTCCCGAACAGTATATTCTCTGTTCTCAAAAACACATCAAAAATCAAGCATATAATTTTCTATCAAGATTTCCTAATATGAAAATTTCTAAATAGAAAAACTAATTATTTTCAGGATTTTCTACTCTATGATAAATACCCAGAATTTCACTTCTAAAAATGTGTCTGTTGTTTGTTTTTATTTAGATAGAGAACACATTTGATTGAGGATACAGATTCCTCAGAATTTGACATCACTAATGATGTATATCTATACTTCAGGTATGTCAGTTTATAAAACTTAGGCTTCTTCTGTTCATAACCATTCACATTGCTTAACACATATATAAAGTAAAAAAATGTAGTACAAAAGCTAAGGAAATAGAGAAATGGTATATTGGATATATTAAGTATAAATAGCAATTTGTGAGGAATTTCTTGAGTTTTCTTTATTGTTTGGTCTGTTTTTTTCCCCTGAAGAATCTGCCAGGTACAAATGACTCTACAATAATCATTTATACAAAAGTTGATTTCAGTAACATGTTTTGTTTAGCTATTTCTTTGAACTAGGATAGAGACTATTTCTGCCAACTAAACTATTCTCATTTTACTCTGCCAAATGTTTTTAAGCCATGTCACAATGTGAGCCTAGAAATAAAGTCCCAATGTTATTTTTCCAGTGAAAATTAAATAATTTGGGAGATTTAATGAAAATCTTCTCATCAGAGTTAGAGCATTCCCAAGAAGTTAAAATGTCATAACTTGTTATACTGAAAAACAATATTCATTCTTTATTGAAGGCTTACAATTTTAACTTTTTAAATATTTCCTTACTTTATTATTAGAGCTTAATATCCAGTACCTATTTGTGACCACAGCCAGGAATTTTTAAAACAATATCCCACCTGTTAAAATATTTTTCTTTAGTGATACCATGAGACAAAGCCTACCTAGTGCATATGATAAGTATTTGCAAAACAAATCAACACTGGAAACCACATGTGATCTCATTAGTAAAATAGTGTAAGTATTTAAAAGCACAAGTTCTTGGTCATTCCTAAATGATTCATCTATAGAGCTCTGTGGATTGTGGTGTTGTTGGTTGCTGAAGGCCCAAACAAAGAAGACCATTATTATGTTATACACGTATCCTAGTCATAGTAACAATAGAAGTCAGGAGTACCACTTACCTCTTTGAGACTGGATAGTTTCAGAAGGAGCAGTGTTGAGAGCCATTTTCTGAACTCACTAAGTTGAGAAAACTCCTCCTGAGATAAGGCAGGTTTGCAAAGCCTCTTGCCTTCAGATGGTGACTGATGTCTACCCCCTACTCAATTATTTTTTGAGCACCGACCCCCCACAGCACCTTGCTGATTGGTATCAAGAGTGACTTGTCCCCTTATCCTAAAATATGCTGATTGCACTTTGTGAAGAAACTTATTATAGGAATTTCTTCTTTTTTGATTATGGGAGCAAATATTACATTTCATGAGAAACCTGTTTTACTTCCCTTCAAGAGAACAGGCCATTGACCCCTGCTCACAAGGAACTTACTCTTGCCTTTGCTATACTAAAAACATTGCCTTGTATTTGAATGCTAAAGATACCTTCCTTTCCCATGTGATAAGCATCTAAATCACCTATATCAATCACTATTGGTAAAGATTATGCATGAGTCTTCTACAAATCTATGTTCTAGGAAATTTTTACATACCAAAGAAACTTGTCATCAGAAATCACTGTCTAAGGCAAATGTCACTTCTGTGCTGGCTCCATACATTTTTTCCATATATAAAGCTGGCTCTCAGGTCAGTGCAGAGATGCCTACATGGTAATCAGAAAGAAACTCATGGCTCTCTCATTCCAGCCCCCTTTGGCCGACACAATCCATCCTTCAGAGAACTTGGACCAGCTGGAGCTAAACTCCAGCAGAGCAGTTATGTCTTTTCTCCCAAAAGAAAAATTTTAAATGTATTCACTTCTAGCTACCTATTTCTGTGCTAGTGTTTTATATGCATTATTGAAATGTTACTTCACAGCAATCCTACAAGGTAGTTATTATTATTCTTAATTTATGCATGAGTTAACTAAAGCTTACCAAGTGTGTAATACTTGTCTTTGCTTATTTAGCTATTAAGTAGTAGAGCCAAGCTGCCATGTTCCATGTGTATTTTTATTTCTAGACTTACTTACATCTTTACATTCTTTTCAAGATTCACTTCTAGAATAACTTCCAGTATTGATTTGTGCAATTTTTCTTTGCTGGATATTTATTCTTTTATTCAGATAGCAATTTATTGATTAAACCTGAAATCAATTTCTATACTGGGTTCTAGAAAAAGATTAATATGCATAGTTTTTTTCTTTGCAGAGCCTGGAGTCTAGCACAAAGACAAGAGCAGTGTGCACGCTTGCGTGTGTGTGTGTGTGTGTGTGTGTGTGTGTGTGTGTAAAATGTTACAGGCCAGAGATAATTACTTGCAGGAAAGTCTCTAGGCGAAGAGGGACTAAACATCAATTCTTACTGTGAGGTCAGACTTTAGAGAGAAAATGATATTTGTGCAGAGTGAAAAATATGAGTTGATAGATAAAAGAAGTGGCAAGATCAAAGACAGAGAATTTATGAAACATGGTGCATTAAAGAACTGCAGTAATTTGGTAGCTTTTGTATATGGGCTAGCAGCAGCTTCAAAAGATAGGTAGGGACTAGGCCATGGAAAGTTGTTTACGCCATGTTCAGTAATTGGGCCTCCAGTCGGTGGTCTTTGAAATGTGGTAAGTGAAGGACTAACACAGTAAGATTTGTGTCTTAGATGATCACTTTGCACCGATGTCAGGAATGGACGTATGTGGATTTTTGAAGGGAGAGAAGCCCATTAGGAAATGAGGTCAGTGGTCTAGGAGCAAATGAAAATAGTCAAAATTAAGCCACTACCAGTAGAGTTAAAATGAAGAAGACAGGAATGAGTGATGAGGTACAATTGTCAGCTCCTGATCACCAAGCAGATTTTAGGATTGAGAGAAAACAAAGCATGAGGCTGACTCCAAGCTTCCAGTTTACAATGTATTTTAGTAGTATTTAGTGCTATTTTATGTATATAGAGAACATAGGGAAGAGGTCAAGTTTAAGGGAAAAAGTTACATTTTCAGACAGGTTCACTTCAGGAATTCTAACAGATACCCCACTGGCGATGTCTAGTAGGCAGCAGAAATCTGAGTCTAAAGCTCAGAAGGAAGATCTGATCCTCTAACTGCTTGCCCGGGCTGCACTTGATCTGTTGAAAAATGTGGTTATGCTCTTTTTAATCTTAGCCTCACTGACTGCTTGGTTAAAAATAATCTTCTCAATTTTTCAGGAATTTGATAAGCTCACCTTCCTTTCAGTGGTGACAGGTTTGGTCTAGTTGATTTGTTGATAGTGTGCTCAGTAACCACACCTAAAATACAATTAGAATTCATCTCAGCTCTGCCATTAATTTTCAACGTGACCTTAGGCTGCTTATTTAACCTTCCTCTGTTTTAGTGTCCCCAGCTGCAAAATGCAAATACTGTAATACAAGCTAACACACCAAGCTAAGAGAAGGAAAATTAATATAAACTTTACTAAAGTGCTTAGTAAATACAAAATCTTATATAAATGCTAATCCAAATATATCTCCCATTTTCTCACTATTGCTGGTAATAGCTTAGAAACAGAAGGTGATGGACACAAAATACTACTCCCCAATTGGTTGCAAAGCCAAAGGAAAAATGGGCTAAAATGCACACACAACACCTTCTGATACATTACCTATATATTATCTGGTACTTTTGAGCTGTGGCAAAATAACTCTTATGAATTTCTATGAGCTAACATGATTGAACTGTGGAATCATCAGTCCCTCTCCTAAAGAAAGACAGTCCTGCCTTAGATGCTCTGGCTCTCACTGCATGTGAGAACCCAGCTCACCTCATCTCTAGAGATGCTCAAAAACATAGTAATCAGGTGGTTTCTTGGAAGATAGGTAGTGGATTCATCTTGGAAATATTTTATGTACACAGTCCTGAATAACTCTGTCCGCAAGGTCAAAGCTTAATTAGATGATTATCTGTTTTAAAAAGTAACCATTTTCTTGATATGCTTCTCCGTTCTCCATTTCTTTTTAATCCTCTTCCTTGCTGCCTCGTCCCTCACTTTCCTTGGTGGAGATGAGGACTGTGGAAATGTGGAACAGCCACAGACCCACCCTATAGCAGAAGTGACTTCTGGGAGAGGCTCTCAGTACCAAATGACCTACTTCTAGATAGAGCTGCCACAGACCAGGCATCCCTAGAAGACCGTCATGTTTTCCTCTTCTGGAAATCTTCAAAGCATTTAGCTGTACTGCAAAGATATTTCTATGTCATTTATTTATTCTAAAAATATTAAATAAATATATTTATTTCAGGCACAATGCTGGGTACTGAACTTATAAAGAGGATTAGGAGTTTTTAAAAGAGTTCATAAAAGAGTGCCCATTATAATAGTAATAAAATTTATTGAGGATTTGTACATGCCAGGAACTATCCTATTAGTCATATACTGTTCAATGCTTGTAAAGATTCAGCGGTGTATGTATTCGTTTCGTAGGGCTACTATAACAAATCGCCACAAACTTGGTGGCTTACAAAAAGAGGTATGTATTCTCTCACAGTTCTGGAGCCGGAAGCCAGAAATTCAGGTATTACCAGGGATGATTCCTTTTGAAGGCTCTGAGGAAGATCCAGTTCCATATCTTTCTGGTTGCTTTTGGTGACTGGCTGGCATTCCTTGGCTTGTCTGTGCATCATTCCAGTGTCGGCCTCCATTTTCACCTTCTCTTCTTGTCTGTGTCTCTCTGTGTCTTCCCCCCACCCCATCCTGGTATCATTGAAGAAACTCTACCCACCCTAATCCAAAAAATTGCACTTCGATCCTTTCCTTATTTCTGTAAACACTACCTAGATTGTTTCTAGATAGATATACATTTTGGGGTCCCTAACCAAATCACAATAGGGTGTAAGTTCATTATAGCTGAGGAAATTGAAGCTTATCAAGAAATTATTGTCTAGTGTCAGTTTTTGCTGCATAACAAAGTACTAAAACTAAGTGGCTTAAAACCACAAACACAGACTATGTCTCACATATTTTGATAATCTGGCTGGGTTCTTTGTCATGCCCTTTACCATGCTTCCATACAAACCAATCTCACACTGAATTTTCTTTCATTCAAAAAAATGAAAAAAAAAAAAACTGTTCACATACTTCAACCAATACATTATTATACCTTATTGTATCAAAAGGTTAAAAAGCATTTTTATCTCGTTTCCACCGAAAATCCTTTATGAGAAGAATATAGAAAAATGGGATAATCTTTGACTCTCAGATCTGATGCCTCTTTGGAATGGACAATTTTTCATAGAGATGACACAATAAGGAAGATAGCCTGCCATAAACTTTATCTCATATGTATCTTTTGCAGCCAAAGTCTGTTCAAAAGTAATACCACTTTTGCTCCGTATCTCTGCCAATATGCAAAAATAAAATAATGTCTTTGTTATGTGGGACATTTTTAATGCTTTTATTTTAAGGAGATTTTTATTCAGATTATATATCTGAATAAGTCTTCACTAGTGAGATTCTATTCTGCACAACACCAGATGGCCAAAACACAGAAATGACACCTGCAGAAGGAATTAAATAAAGAAGGAATATTCACTAAGCTGTGCCTTCTTGTGGCTGCCAGCTGTGTGCATAGTAACATGAGAAACAAGTATAATCTACAATAGTGGCTTCCTTAAAGAGACCATGGGAAGCTGTTAGCACAGTGCTCTGAGACTCATCAAATATTAAATCAGAAAGAATATAGTGGAAAACCTTGTTTGGTCTTTACTTGCAGCATTGGCAGTGCTAGGGAATTAGACTAGGACTCTGCCATCTGTGGACTTGTTTGAAGTACAAGTGCTGCCATTGACCTATAATGATTTAACATTCCCCTTGGGAATGTGGAGAGTACGGACACATATGGGGTGTATGTGTACAGAAAAATAAAAGAACAAATAAAATATGGAGCTTGCTACTTGAGCTCTTTTAAGGCCAAGTGCTAGGACTCTAGATGGCCTTATTAAATGAACAGATTTAAGGGGGTATAAATGTTTCCTTGGCTCATGCCTCTCTGCTGTAGATCATCAGGCTTCATGTGGGTCTCTCACTGATATGATTATTTGTGGGTTATTTATTTTATGTACTTCACATTCAACCCCATGGTCATATTTCTTGGAGAGTTATGTGTGATGGTCTGTCATCATTTGTCATCATGTGAACTTACTATCAGAGCCAACTAGCATCTGAATTGCTTTCATCTAATTTCACATATCTCACAGAACAAAGTACAGGACTTCTAAATGAGGATATGGTTCTAAAAGAACATACCTCAACTACTTAAAACCTTCACAAAAAATGGATTTAAATGCATTTAGTTATGAAACCTCTTGTTTTTTTTAATTAGGCTAAGGTTATGGTTGTAAAATTCTCCAAATCTGCCAAAAACCCTTGAACACTAATCTCTTATTTGTTTCACTTTATGGTAAGAGTATTTTATCTCAATAAAGCTGTTTAGAAAACAAGTCCATCCAAATTTGACTACAGCATCATCAGCTTTCCGTTTAGAGCTTCCTAACCTCTCTCTTCCTCTTCATTTCAAAGCTGTTTTATATTCCCTGACAACCCATTCCAAACTATCTAAGTAGCCCCAACTTTTACCATCCTGTAGATGTTCAAACAAAAAAGTATTTCAGTATTTCAGTGAAGAGTTTTCTTCTGAATAGCCTAGCTCAGTTCCTCACTGTTTAGTAAACACATTTGCACAACATCATTTTTTATTTCATCCTGCCCAGGTAATTAACATATCTGTGCTTTAAGAAGGGTCTTTTGTAAGCTAAATAAATAGAATTTGGGACTATAATGCTACTGAACACCAGAAGAATTGAGGACCCTCATGCTACAGAAAAGACCTTGTATTTATTTACATGTAGCATAGACAGGTGCCTATTCTGTTTCCCCCTCCTCCTCCTCTTTCTCTCTCTCTTTTTTTTTTTTTAACAATTACTTTACTACTATGCCTACTGGTACTCCAGTGTGTGTGGGACCAAGTGGTATGTATGCCTGGGATAGAGAGCTGGTTCAATATCTGAAAAACTATCAATGTGATACATCACATCAATGAAAAAAAAACGCAACATGATCCTCTTAAGAGATGAAGATAAAGCATTTGACAAAATACAGCATCCTTTCTTGATTAAAACCCCTGAAGAAAGTATGGATAAAAAGATACCTCAAGATCATAAAAGTCATAGATGAAAGACCCTCTGCTAATATCACCCTCAATGGGGAAAAACAGAGCTTCCCCCTAAGGTCAGGAACATGACAGGGATGTCCTCTCTTGCCACTGTTATTGAACACAGTGTTTCAAGTCTTAGCCTCATCAATCAGACAACACAAAGGAACAAAGACATTCAAATCAGCCAGGAGGAAGTCAAACTTTCACTCTTCTCAGATGACATGATACTCTGTGGAAACCCCAAAAGATTCCACCAAAAACTGTTAAAAACTGATCCATGAATTCAGCAAAGTTGCAGGATATAAAATCAATGCGCAGAAATAGGTTGCATTCCTATACACCAACAATGAAGCAACGCAAAGAAAAATGAAGGGATGGATCCCATTTATAATTGCACCAAAAACCAAAAACTTAGGAATAAACCTATCCAAGAGCTGAAAAATCTATACACTGAAAACTATAGATAGCTTATGAAAGAAATTGAAGAAGACACCAAAAAATGGAAAAATATTCCATGCTCTTGGATTGGAAGAATAAACATTATTAAAATGTCAATACTATCCAAAGCAGTCTACATATTCAATGCAATCCCTATCAAAATAACACCAGCATTCTTTACAGAGCGAAAACAAACAACCTTAAAATTTGTATGGAACCAGAGTAAACCCTGAATAGCCAAAGCAATCTTGAAAAAGGAAACTAAAGATGGAGACATCATAGTTCCAGACTTCAAGATGTATTACAAAGCTGCAATCATCAAGACAGTGTGGTACTGGCATAAAAACAGATGCTCTGATCAGTGGAACGGAATAGAAAACTCAGAAATGGACCCACCAAAATATGACCAACTATCTTTGACAAAGCAGGAAAGAGTATTCAATGGAATAAAGACAGTCTCTTCAGCAAATGGTTCTAAGAAACTAGACAGTGACAAACCAAAAAAGAACCTGGACAACTTTCTTACATCTTACACAAAAATAAACTCAAAACTGATGAAAGACTTAAACATAAGACAGGAAGCCATCAATATCCTAGAGGAGAAAGCAGGCATAAACCTCTTTGACCTCAGCCACAGTAATTTCTTTCTCAACACATCTCCAGAGGCAAGGGAAATACAAGCAAACATGAACTATCGGGACCTCATCAAAATAAAAAGCTTCTGCATAAGAAAGGAAACAATCAGCAAGACTAAAAGGCAACTGATGAAATGGGAGGTTATTTGCAAAAAACCTATCAGATAAAAGGTTAGTATCCAAAAAACAAATAATCCAGTGAAGAAATGGACAAAAGACATGAATAGACACTTCTCTAAACAAGATATCCAGATGGAAGAGACACATGAAAAAATGCTTAACGTCACTCATCAGCAGAGAAATACAAATCAAAACCACAATGAGTTACTACCTCACACCTATCAGAATGGCTAACATTAACAACTCAGGCAACAACAGATGTTGGCAAGAATGCAGAGAGAGACTCTATTAAGCTCTGCTGGTGAGAATGCAAACTGGTACAGCCACCCTGGAAAACAGTATGGAAGTTTCTCAAAAAATTAAAAATATAACTACTCTATGACCCAGTAATTGCACTGCTACATATTTATCCAAGGGATATAGGTCTGTTGTTTTGAGGGGGAACATGCACTCCAATTTTTATAGCAGTGCTATTGACAATAGCCAAAGTATGGAAAAAGCCCAAATGCCCATCAATGGATGAATGGATAAAAAGGATGCAGTATATAGGTACAATGGAGTATTACTTGGCAATCAAAAAGAATGAAATCTTGCCATTTGCAACTACATGGATGGAACTAGAAGATATTATGGTAAGCGAAATTAGAGAGACAAATATCATATGACTTCACTCATATGAGGACTTAGTATACAAAACAGATGAACATAAAGGAAGGAAAGCAAAAATAAGATAAAAACAGGGAGGGGGGAAAAACATAAAAGACTCTTAAATATAGAGAACAAACAGGGTTTCTAGAGGGGTTGTGGGAGTTGGGATGGGCTAAATGGGTAAAGGGCATTAAGGAATCTACTGAAATCAATGTTGCACCATATGCTAACTAACTTGGATATAAATTAGACAATAAATAAATTTTAAAAATTTCCCTTCAACCTCCAAAACTGAGTGGACACAAACCACCATTAGCAATGTGACTTTGTGACAAAAACACCTGTGTCCGAAAAAGAACAGAGGTGAAGCCAAGAGAGGCATGGCAAAGCCCCAAGAGAGGCCAAGCTTATGACAGAACAAGAATTTTGCAAGCTATTCAGAGAAGCATTAAGCATGCAAGATAATGGAAGACATAGAAGATGAGAGAGAATGAGCAAGAGCATGGTGTGAGCGGTGAGGGGAAGAGGAGGAAGAGAAAGAGAGAAGGAGAGAGAGAGAGAGTCTGGCTAGCTTACCAGGCACATGAATGGATCACATCAACATTTTTCATGTCTATGTATTCAGGCCCATATTTTCAATGATTGCATAGAATTCAATTTTGGATGTGTGGTGAATTTCTTAATCCTCTATCACTGGATAAATGGTTTCTATGATGCGGGGGAGTCACTAAAGCGACATGAAACTATCACTTGCAGTCTTCTTGACACATTCACTTGTTTTCTGAGAATAAATACTTAAAGTGCAATTGCTAGGTTTAATTATTTGTGCTTATGTATGGGTTTTGGTATTTATTTCTAAATTGGTCCTAAAAGCAAACACCCCCACTATCAGAGTCTTAAAATAGCAAATACAAAAGAGACTAATCATGTGTTTCTTTATTCTTTGTTATTTAATGCCTATTATTTTTCAATTTTAATAGTCACTTGTTCCTGAAAATTAAGTTCATCTTTAAGGGCTTCAAAGACATTATCTGACAGTTGGCTTATATGCTTATGTCCTCTGAAATTGTAACTTTTATCTAATTTTTCATATTAAAACTTAATATTTAACAGGTATGCCTTCTATTTTAATTGGTTTGAAATTTAATGGAGAAATGGAGAGTCTATAGGTATAAAAAAAAACTATTTGGCATAATACTGAAATTTGAGAGATACTGATTTATCTGTTTTAGTTTTCTTTTTCTCCAAAATTGTTTTTCCGTTTATTTATAGAATCTAGTGTTGCATTTTCTGCTTCATTAATTTCTGGGTTTCTCTGTTTTAACCTCCTATTCCTATTTTATTTGACCTTTTTGTTTTAATATAATGAGTTTTCATGATCATTCTGAGTTGTTTATAATTGTAGCTGTGCTTCTCTCTTTCACAATTTAAACAAGGAAGCATCGCTTTGTTACCCCTTTACTAGTAACATCCAGTTTTACATCTTTTCAAACACTTTCATTTTGTGGCTATTTTATGATTCATGCATTATAATATATAGTCAATTTTTATAATATGCTATATATATTATATAAAGTCTATTTTGAGGGTAAACATTTAAAATCAAACCAAGAAAAATACATAATTACATTATTTAATTCCTTTATTTCTGTATTTTATTTCAGACCATTTAATAAAAGGATAGAGGAAAAAAAGAGGAAGGAAAAGCATAGTAAGAATTAACATGTGGTTAAACTGGGTGAAAGATTTCTAGGAATTCTGTTTCACGTATGCAATTTTTGTATTTGTTTGAAAATAGAAAATATTTTTTAAAAATATGACGAGGTGACTCATGAATCAAAAAGGTATTCTACTGTATGAATCCAAGTTCAAATGTAAATATGCCTTTGAGTCAAGAGATGATTTCCGATACATACTATCCCAGGGCTTAACAACTAAGCACACGTTAAGTTGTTTTTACCAAGAGAAATGGAGAGTATTAAAAAAATAAATAAATAAATAAATAAAATAAAACCTTTTGGCCTGATATTGAAATTTGAGCCATCTGTGGTTAAAAAAGCATCAAAGAGTTTTCAGAAAAAGACATGAAATTTTAGAAAACAAACAGACCTCATCTTGATGAAGCAAAAAAGCCAAAAGCCAAAGATCACCAATAAAGTTACTGTGAAAAATGTTCCATGTCACCATTGGTCATTCTGAGACTTCATGCACACTAACTCATACCAGACTATTTTGACACATATCATATTAAGCTCAGTGCAGTTCAAAGGCCAATGATAAAAAAAGATTGTCGATTATTGTTACAGGGTTACTTTCTAGGTAATTTTTTTCTCCAGTCTGAGCTTTGGTCAACACATTTTTCAAGAGTGTCAACTAGTCTAATCCATGGGGAAACATCCTCAATTAGGAATAAGTTCTGTCAGTAATTTTTAAAATACTAGTGGTTTTATATTATCTAATAATTACATACAAATGTAGATATGCCCTTTGCTAATTTTTACCTATCAACTTTGATACTCCTCTAATATGGAGTTTTCAGAAAAGCAATTTATTACGGCACTCAAAGGATATGGCTTATGGTTTCCTGATGTATGACTATCATCTAAGAGACAAGTAGGTATTCATCATACCTCAACTGAATGTAGCAAATATGAATTTCAGGCCAAAAAAAATTCAAGTGTATGAGAAATGTAATATACTTTCATGTTTCAAGCCTCATTTCCACTAAATATCAAACTTTCTATTAATAAAAATACAATTGCCTCCTTTTTCACTAGTGTGCCAGCAAATTTTTAACATCTCTGTGGTAGTGGAAAGCAAACCCTGATTCACAACATTCCCTGGTTTTAATGGCATAAATACCCTGACCAGTTATAAGTGACTAACTTGGCCTTCGCTTAAGAAAGAGATGGAAGACTTGTTAACAATACAAACCAATAGCTCCCAACACACTACTGCTTCCTTTCTAAGAGTTGTATCAACATATCTGTTAGCAAATCTTTTGGCCAAGTGTCCAGCTACCCATGCCTATACCTACTGAGGCAGATGTCGTCCTATTAATCCACAAAAAAATCCTATTCTGTTTTCATTTGCACTCTAACTCAAGAACTCTCCGAGTCTGCTTTTTAGCTTGCAGGAGTCTATTGGACCCATGGGGAATGTGCAATCACTCACAAAACTCACGGAACAAAGGAGGCTCTAGGCACCTGTTGCAGACCCATTCACCTAGACACATCATGCATCCATTTCTATCTTGCTGCCCCTGTGATGCACTGTAGTGCAGGGAAATCTGACTCCCAGCCATGACTTCAGATTCCATGCGGGAGGTGAGACAGATGGGTCTTTAGACCTGCCTCCCCTCATCTACCTGAGGTTTGTTACCCTTCACCCAAACGGGTCATTCAGCATAGATGTACCGAGGGCAAGAGACAGCGCTCTCAGGGATGCTCTTGACCATCTAACAATGGTTTTCCTCACAATCACTGTCTCAGCAAAACAGGACTCTATACTCTATATAGGAGTCATAGTAATTATTTACAAATCATGCATTCTCCAGCATTTTTTGACAATACCCAACCTAAGGTTTTTAAGACTCCCAGGTTCTGGTACAAGAAATTCTTTTTATATGGTTTTTTTTTAGCACTTTTTCATGAGTAAAGATATTCTATTGAAAAATGGGATAAGGGGGAAAAATTAGCAGAGATTTAAGAGAAATCTTCAGTTATTATAAAAATAGTATCTTATTACATGTACTTTTGTTCTGGAGGGAAATTGGATTTTACTTATCAAAAACCTTACTCATATACCTATGTTTTTCCCCAGCAACTTAATTTCTCAACTTTTACCATAAAAAATAATTTTAAATGTCCACAATTTAACTGTAAGAATGCTCACCACAGTGTTGTTAATCATTGTAAAAAAAAAATAGCAAACACCATAATGGAAATTTAGTAATAAATTATGTGTTAAATGAAATATTATACAACCATTAAATTAGATTATTGAAAGATATACTATCACAAGATTGTATAATTTATGGTTAAGTGGAAAAATCAAAACACCTTTCCTAAAAAAAAATCTCTCATACATGTCTATGCTTGTTGTAATATCCAAGGGACACTGTACCCAGTGACTTTTTTTTCATCTTATTATCAGCTTTCTAATTTTTTTCTTAGAAGTAACATTTGGTAAGTGGTAAAATATCCTTTTGCCAAATACCACTTGAATAACACCTCAGATAAGATATATTTAGCGAATGATGTATAATTTTTTTATTTAAGGTTGAGACTACCTAATTTTTCATTATATTTGTTCAACAGCTTTGAGATTGACATAGAGTTTCACATATATTTCTTTAAGAAAAATGTTTGTGTTTTATTTATTTTGAGAGAGAGAAAAAGGAGAGAGCACGCACACTGTATAAACCAGAGAGAGGCAGAGAAATCAAGCAGACTCTGCACTGTCTGCTCAGAGCCTGATGCAGGGACTAGATCACACAAACCACAAGATCATGACCTGAGCTGAGATCAAAAACTAGACGCTTAACCAACTGAGCCACTCAAGTCCCCCACCTATATTTCTTAATACTTACACCTATCCCTACATGACATAGAGGATGTTTTTATCCTTATTTCACATATAAGAAAACTGGACCAGGGTGCCTGGGTGGCTCAGTCAGTTAAGCCTCTGACTTCGGCTCAGGTCATGATCTCACAGTTCGTGGGTTCAAGTCCCACATTGAGCTCTGTGCTGACAGCTCAGAGGCTGGAGCCTGCTTCAGATTCTGGGTCTTCCCCTCTCATTGCCCCTCCCCTACTCATGTTTCTTTCTCAATAATAAATAAAAAACATAAGAAAAAAAATAAAGAAAGAAAACTAGACCTGTATGATGTGTAGTGATTTACACAGTAATTTAGCATACAGACTATGAATTATGGGCTTCCAAATTCAGCACTCTTTCAAATACATCATGATGTTTTATGTGAAATTTGTTTATACAATATTTGAAAGAGAAGATAGCATGAAAGAAATGTCTTTTTCATAGGTGCTGGAAAAACTGCACAGAGACATTTTAATCAAAGGAATTACAATTATACCCTGAAATAGATGCCCATGCCTATTAGTTAAAACAATTATAACAGAAATATGTGTATCAATATCCTAAAAACTCAAAAAAATGAAAACATAAGACTATGTTCCAGCCTTGGGCTAATGCAGTTATGTGTATTCCCTTAATTATCAAATTAACTTTATTGAGTATTTACTCTCATGTTGGTATCATGTGTACCTTTTCCTATGATAAAATCTAAGTTAAAAGTAATTAAATCTACTCCAGGTTGTGCAAGTATCCAGTGACAGAAACCCGTTAATGCTTTTCATCCTGATCATATGTTTATATGAGCAAATATCAACTAGTATAAATCACAATAACCATCAACAGACGTCTGCAAGCAACAGGAACTGAACGTAACCCAAAGACTACCAGAACATTTACAAGAGATGTCAGTATTTTTCAATCATTCAGATTAAAACAGAAAACACAAAGAGGAAATTGGCTAAGTAGAATACAGAACTAGGGCACACATAATGACCTCATTGGTCTATTTGTTTTATAATACTCTTCATGAAAATCAAAAACCATTCCCTTTATGACAAACAATACAATAAGGAAAAAGGAAATGGAGCAATTACATGGATAGACAAAGTCAGCACATTGCTTTTGAGTGAATTACATGGCAGTTTTATGTAAAGCTGCTTTCAGGCACCTAAATTACCCAAGGAAGTGTGGGTTTTCCCTACTCTGACTCATTGCACATTGAATGTCTACACAACAATATATTATACCATCACCCTAAAGACAGTCACAATTATATCCTTTATATATGAGTATGATAGCCCTGAGTTCAAACTATTCTAAAGATATCTATATAAATCACAGAAAACAAGGGTTCTAATCCACAATTTATAGGATTTATATATTTTAAAAGATCTACTCACTTACTTCCCATTCATATGAAATATTATCTATAT
>NC_043705.1:72505965-72562654 GCF_006229205.1 Suricata suricatta | reverse complement strand
GGGGTGGTGGTGATGGAGGAGGGCACTTGTGGGGAAGAGCACTGGGTATTGTATGGAAACCAATTTGACAATAAAATATTTTAAAAAATAAAAATTTAAAAAGTATTATAGGCATAGAATTGATTTACCACTGACCTCAATTTATGCATTCAGCAAACCTGAATAGAATTCTGTTTATGCCACGCATTGGGTCCAACCGAACAGATTAGCTCCTGCCTTCATGAGTTGTTTGTTCTAGTGATCGCCTAATCAGTGTCATAACTGATTTCCACTATACTAAAAATGAATTTCCCATCCTAACATGCATCAGATTTTCAAGATGGTTCTCTGTGCTGCTGGTGTAACTAACCACTGTGGTTTGACAGAAAATCACCTCAAAGTTTGGCTTTGTGTTTTTACTCATTCTCTAAGCTCAAGTCTGTTGACTAACATAGCTCTCAAAATGTGTCACACCTGTGGCTCTCACTTGAAAGTAAACACATGAAAGCCTGGAGACACTGTTCCTGGGGAAATCTTACAGAGAAAAACTGATCAAATCAAGGACATGCCCATAGCAGAGGACAAGATCAAGCTGCCCGGTCTGGCTCATCTAGTGCATTTTCATATCTGCAGAGACCGTTGATCAGAGTCCTGTCTCTAAAAATGTCCATGCTTCTGGGAATACTACTATTAAATCATTTTTCACTTTTCACATTTTCTTTTCTTCCATCAGTCTGAATATCTATTCTAAAGCCACAGGACCACATTTGTCAAAGAGATAAGCAACACTGTTATTCGGAAAGAGAATGTGAGATGTCTTTTAAAAACAAAATAAAAAAAAATTACAAAATCTACCGTCTTCCTTCACTGAAAGAAAAATCAATTCAGAACATTTATGACCTGATCATTAGATCATATTTATGCATCCCCATGGTGGAAAGGGATGAATTTAAATTAATCTTCTAGCTGATCTAGTAAAAAGTTGTTATTTTGATACATTAGGATTTCTCCTTAGGTGCATAAACAAATCAGCATGCTCAAGTATGCTCTGACATACTAAATTCTGCATTTGTTCCAACCTTTTGGACAGAGATGTTTTCTCTACTATTTAGCAACAAGGCAAAGCATAGGTCATATACTAAATCAATCATTAAAAGTTTGATTCATTAATTTCAAAGACACATCTACATCCACTTAGGAATAAATACCACCTAGGAAACTTGTTACCCAAGGTTAAGCCAGCAGTTTAAATTTAAGAGTTGGCATTGATGTACCAAGTCTCTAAAACTGTCCTTCCAGATGAATATTTTCTTAATTTCATTTAAATGTGGGGACCTCTGTCTCCAACCTATATCCTAGTGTTAGAAAGTCTTATTTTTCTAGAAAATATTTTCTGCTCCAACTCTCTTAGAATGCTGGAATAAATACTGCAGACTTAAGACTATTTAAAACCTTTGTTCCTGCTACATAAAGCCAGTCAAATTTGCTCAGAAATAGACATGCTTTTATTTCTCCTCAGTGATAAAAACATTTGTTGAGCCATCTAAAATAACAATTATTGATTTGTCCACAATTTTACAGTTCATTCACACGTTTCATTTACTAATAGAAAAAGAAAATTCTTTTGATTCATCATTTTCTCCCTAAGACTTCTTATTTCTATTACCCCCCTCCAAGTATCTTTTACTTTAGTAAGGTTTTTATGCCCTCCTTAAACACACACACACACACACACACACACACCAAAACCAAAAAAACCCATTATTTAGGTTTCAGTAGGTTTCACTGAAACACCAAAAAGACATCATTTAGCAAAGCAGACATGGCTTAATTTCACTCTATTATATCTCATATTTTCATATACCTCATTACTGTCCTTACTGCCAGTTTGCAATAATCCTCAATAATGGAGAAATCAGAACGCATGGGACTGGAAATCCACATATAAATCCAACCTTATTCTGTCCAACACATTCAATCTTCTTCAATCTAACCTTTCACTGGAGAACCTAATTATGAGCAAAACTGACTGAGAGCAGTTTCACCTCCTCTCACTTCTGGCAGAAAAGCAGCTAAAGTAAGTAGTGGCCAGGGTGCAAGTCACAGTGTAGCTGTGAGTTTTATCAAAGTGAACTGGAGTACGGACTTACCAATTAACTCAATATGCCAAGAATTCTCAGAGCAACAAGATCAAAAATAACAGAGAGACAGAGGAAGGACTGGATGCTGCCCCAACCCTGGCTTGAAGCAACCAAGAGGAAGCATTTCTTTTCAGGCCTGGGGAAACTACCGTGTCAGTAAAGGGCTATAGTCTCAGGTCCCAAGTACAGAGGATGAAGTAAGTCTTTGACTGAGGAATGAAACATGAAAGAGACAAGGGAGAGAGATAGGAAAGCTCCCACAGAGTCACATCACAAAAGCTATAGTTAAAAATTAAACCAGCAAACCCTGCCTAGATTCCTTATTAGGTGGAAAAGAAAAAAATAGGAGGGCTATCTACAGATTCTTCCAAAAATGCCATTGAATCTTTGTTCCCTTTAGGCAGGGGCAGATGGGGAGTATTCCATCTATCTTTCCTTCTGGGACCTTGATAATTTCATACAAGATTCCCTTTAAGTTCCAGAAAGAGTGAGAGGAAGGAAAATCAGAACGCTCTAGGACCGGACTCTTGACACTCTATACTCATCTTTGCACAAGCCATAGGTAGGTCCCTATCTGGGAGAACATTTCTAGGGCCTGAGTGCTAGGACTGCATCTTCTGTGGTCAATCCATGTGTCAGGTAATAAGGGATGAATGTAACAAAACCCAGAGGTCTAATCTTAAACTATGGCAAATAAACAATAAGTCATGTTTTAGCTTTCTGACATTAAAGAGAAAAATACATTAAGAAGGGATTCCTTAGGATAATTAGGTAGTTTATAACATGCTGATTTTTCCTCCAATTAGGTCATAAAATAACAGTAAGACCAGAAGTGTAAAAACTGGTCTAAACATATTGGGTACACACAGAGAAATAAATAGAATTACATCACTAAAATAGAAGAATAAAAGCTAATATACTGAGTGGTAAGGCTTTTATTACTAGCCAACTCTTGAGTTGGTTGTGAATTTTGGAGAATTCTTATGGGGGAACTGAAGAAGATCAAAGACATGTCAAACACGCTGGGTTAAGGTAGAGGGAGCTTCAAAAGCTAGATAAAAAGATGAGGACAATTTTGATAATTATGGCAACATTTAAAAAGAAGCAGGATACCTGAACCAAGGGTTGAAGGAGGAGGAGGCAGGAGAAAAGAGGTGGTGATCATGGAGGAGGGCACTTGTGGGGAAGAGCACTGGGTGTTATATGGAAACCAATTTGACAGTAAACTATTTAAGAAAAAAAAAGGCAGGATAAAGATAAAATCCTGGACATTTAAAACATTAGCAAATGTCATGTATCCAGTAGCATTTCAAGGATCATAGAACATAATTTCCATATTATAAGACTTTTATTTATTTTGAGGCAGTTTAAAGATATTCACATTGTGACAATTATTACCTTTGCTCCAAGAAAGCAAAAAGTCAGCACACAGGCTGTGCTTAGAATATTAGAAAGCCTATGAGTAGTTTTGAATACAGATATATTTGAATCTATTCATTAACTTTGAACTGTAAAACCCAACCAGAAGATTTGGGTAGCTTCCAACAATTGCATTGTGCACCATGACAACCTAAATGTAGTGTGTTTTAGAGGAAGGAGTGTTTTTCTTTAAGACATTTTAAAATCAGTAATTGTTCACTGGAACAAGTATTTCTATATCAAAAAGAAAGTTTTTTCCTTTAATTTTTCAATTATTATCCCAGAGATATTTAACAACTTCATTTAGATGGCCTACGCTTTTTTAATTTAGATCCCAAGAGTAATGTTTTAGAGGCATCTGGGTGGCTCAGTCATTTAAGCATCTGACTCTTGATTTTGGTTCAGGTCATGATCCCAGGATCATGGGATTGAGCCCTGCATCAGGCTTCATGCTGAACATGGATCCTACTTAAGAGTCTCTGTCTTTCTCTCTCCCTCTGCCTCCCTCCCCCACTCATGTTTTCTCTCAAAAAAAAAAAGAAAAGAAAAGAAAGAAAGAAAAAAGAGCAATTTTCCAAGTTAAATTTTAAATTACTAGCGAGTATCTTCATTAAAATAATCTGATAAATATGTATATTTAAATGCCTGTAATACTTAAATACATATATCAATAAAAAAGTAAAATCATGGTTATCACTTCCATTTCAACAAGTATTTTACAAAATAATCATTGGGAATGGCTAGATATATTTTTACAAATCTCTGTAGGAATAGAAATACATAAAGGTGAGAAACAACCAAGTAAACATAATGTTAATAGAGTCTTTTGAAAGAGTGGTCACATGTAAGAGGAAAATTTAACCATGAAAATTAAAAGTCAAGTTTTCATTTAAAATAGGCACCAAAACAATTCAGATGTTTGGCTTCAAAATTTATAAAAGCACACATTTTCCAAACTTTTTAAATGTCAATTTGCTGTCACTTTTTAATTCATAAGTAATCTGTGTTTTATATGAACTTGGAGTCAGTGGCCTCTTCTTGTGCTTTTAGGCAAAGACAAACAAAAACATTTTAAACTGGTAATCTCTAACTTTTTCTTTAAATCTGAAGATTTTAAATATGAAGAAGTTTCCCCACAAACATTCAAACATATGTAACCAACTTGCTTCTCTATAGAATTTCACTAAGTCCCTAGTTTTAATGAATTTTGGGACTAGGCTAAGCCCCCTGGTCTGATAAAAATACCATTTTTTTTCTTTCCTCCTCTTTCCTCTTTTCTCTTCCTTCATTCCTCTTGCTTGTTTGCTTGTTTTTAAAGACAGCATGAACCTGAGATTTAAATTCAACATGTGGGTCTAGAATTTGCTTTAGAGGCCTACTCTGCATTTGTGACTAAGTAGTATTTAGGAATACTATGGACGGTATTTATTCTATTTTCCATTAATTTTCTGTACTTAACCGGGGAGCAGATTCTGTCCCTCATTGCTTCTCAGCAGATGCTTACACACAGCAAGGAAAAAGGCTCAAGTAGCCTACCAGAGTTCCACACATTTGGTTTCCTAAAGCCCAGACTCAGAGAGAAACAATGGTTGGCATGAATAGAGATGCTTCCTCCCAACTAAAGAAATAGGTCAACTTTCCCACCCTGGAGGATAAAAAATAAAAACAGGTCTGAGAAAAAAATAAAACAAACAGGTGTGAGGAGTATAGATTTAGGAAGACCAAAGCTCACTCTCTGGCAATGCCCAAGAGAGTTATCAAGACCCTGGAAAAGAATGGCTTTTTGATCCATAGAAGGCACCAGATTATAGTATCAGGATATCCAGCTCCAGTAGACCCAAAAGGGCTAAAGATAAAAATCATGCATACCTCCATCAGAATCCATGTGGACTAACAACTAACAGCCACAGTATCACTGCCTCCCACAAACCCTGCTGTACTGCATAAAACTCCAGAATTCTGACAGAATGAGACTTGGAAGGGAAAGCCAGCCTCCAAGACTGACACAAGTTCAATTTTTCACCAGACCAGCTGGATTACAATTCCAATGCCAACGTGAGTCTATCAAAGGAAACACATAGTAATTAACAAACTAATTAGATGTTTTAAAAAATCTAGCTGTACTCTGTTTTAAGAAGATAACCTAAAACACAACTTTCTTAAAAATATAAGATATTTTTTAAAAAAGGTATACCATTGGGGGTGCCTGGGAGGCTCAGTCGGTTAAGTGACCAACTTTGGCTCAGGCCATGATCTCATGGTTCATGAGTTCAAGCCCCACGTTGGGCTCTGAACTGGCAGCTCAGAGCCTGGAGCCTATTTCAGATCCTGTGTCTCCCTCTCTTATATCCCTCCCCTGCTCACTCTCTGTCTCTCTAGCTCTCAAAAATAAACAAACATTTTAAAAAAGACTTTTAAAGTTATAGCATCAAATACTAACACAGAGTAAGCTCAAATCGCAGAATTAATATTGAATAAAATAGAGTTTAAGGCAAAAACAAACACCAAAACAAACAGAATATTGGGGATCAAGAATGTCATAACAGAATTCTAGAGGGAATACTTTACTGAGAGATTCTAGAAAGCCACGGACTAACCACAGATGTTAACATTACCTCAGACTATACATTAAAGCAAGAGCTGACAGATATATATGGGAGTGCACCAGGCTGCCCCTGGCCCTCTGCTCTTCACCATCTACACACACAGTTTTGCTAATCTCATCCAGTCTCATAACTTTAAATACCACTTATGTAGGCTACTGTCTTCCAAATACTTATTTCCAGCCTATCTCCCCGCTCAACTCCATATATGTATATCAAGTTGTCACTTCTGCTCAAAAATCGAACAAATTTCTCAAGCCTAACATTCCTGAAACTTAACTTCTATACCTGCTCTGCCTCAGCTTTCCACACCACTGTCAATGGCAATGCCATTCTTCCAGTTGCTTACGTCAAAATCTTGGAGTTGTCATTGACTCCTTGTCTCTCAATCTCCTATTTAATCATCAAGGTATTCCAGTTCTATCTTCAAAAAAAGTACAAATTCTCATCACTTCTCATTCACTTCATTATTATCAACTAGAGTCCATGCCACCAATGTCTCCAAACTCATTTTCCAATTGCCACCCATAGTCCAATCTTAACATGGCAACAAGATCTATATAAAACCTAAGTCTGGTTGTGTCACTCCTCTGCTCAGAATCCTCCAGTGCCTTCCCATCTCCCATCTCTTCAGACTGAAAACCAAAGTCTTCTCATTGATTTATCTGATCCTATCCAAGCTGTCCATTACCTCTTTGCCACCATATCTTACTGCTCTCCTTCACAGTACTCTATTCCAGTCCCAGAGGCCTCTTTGATGTTCCTCATATTCAATAGGACACTTATTATCCTTCTATTTTCCTCCCATTTCCAATATTCAAACATGTAGCTGCCACATTTTTTTTCTCAGGGTCTTTGTACTTGTTTCCCCAGCCTGGAACACACCAACCATAGATAGTCACAGGACTCAGCCCCTCACCTTCTTCAGGATTTTCTTCAAGTGTCACATTCTCAGTGAAGCCACTTCCATCATACATTTTAAAAATTGCTTCACCCCCATCATTCTTCATACCCTTTTTTGGTTTTGATTTTTCTTCATACCATTTAACAATAAAAAATTGTATTGTACACTGACAATTTGTTGCTTTCACCCCTTGAAGGCAGAAGTTTCTCTGGATGATTTTGTACTTCTTTCCCAATGTTTAAAATATTCCCTGAAACATCATGATTTTTGGTTGAATGAGTTGTTTCATCAACTTCTGGATGTATACAAGGCTGTAGAAGAAGTACCATTCAGAAAGAAGCTTAGATTTGGTTCCAGGGGATAGGATTTCAAATCTCTTTTTTCTAAACTTTACTGTGGCCTTAAATTGTCTAAATTCTGAGTCTTAGCTTTCTAATATGAAAATTGTGAATAAATAATTTTTTTCCTTATGAGACACTTTAAGAATTAAGTGGAAACAACACATGTCATCACCAATTTGACAGGATACAGATGGCAGTGGCAAGGTTTAAAAAATTAACTTGTATACATTTGGAGAAGTCAGTGTTTTGCTACCCTAGATTCTACTCTTTTTTTCTCTCTCTATGTTCTTGCCTTCCTGCTTCATGTATTTATTATGTTTCTGATCCATGAAGGCATTGGAGTTTGATCCCTGAAACATATTCAATATATATTAGTGGTACCTGTAGGTAAAATTTCCTTGAAAGTCAATGTATGTTTCGCAAAGGATCAGTTTATTTTCACATATAGAGAAAGCTTTGAATCATTCCTTAGAACCTAGCAAGTTCTGTGAAAAAAGAAAAAGCTTGATGAAATAGCTGCCACCACCCGACAGTCCACAGATAGAACAAGAGAAATTAAGAACAAGAAATAATCAGTGGAATGAAGACTGCAGGCTGGGGACAGGACTCTGTTAGCCAGTCCCCAACCCATCATCCAAAAGCATCAGTGGTCACCAAGAAAATGAAGAAAATATAAACAATAAAAAATAACGATAGGCAGGGGCAAAATAAAAAACTCCCGATGCCAGATAGTTAAGTTGGAGTTTGAAATCATTTGAAAGTTTTCCTTTTTTGGTTTAAACTTATTTCAAAGAGGGAGCTTCATTGTCTTTTATCCTCAAAACATGTGTAGGTAAAAAAATATATATAAAATGTAAAAAAGTGTAAAATGTAAAAAAAAAATCTAGCTTTATTTTCTCGACATGTTTTATTGGAGTGTCCAACCAAGTGAAAAGCTCCAGCCATTGGGGAATGCAGTTGTGAATATTTTCTAGTTACAGGTTTTGTTTTTGTAGATAGTGGGAGATTTTTTTTTTAATCGAGTACCTTAAGATCTATTTAGTCTCCTGGCAACCGTTCTCTACATTTCTCGCAAAGGACAATGAAATTACTGTACTTTTGTGGTTAAAAAAAAAATCACTATATCGCTGATCCTTTTACCTATGCAAATTCAAACAATACATTTCAAAACTAATAGCATCCAGTTTTTACTTTAGATAGAGCATAAAGGTCAGTTTGTTACAAACTGAAACAATTACTCTTTTAAGATGAATAAACATGAGATTAGCTGTCACCTGTCTTTACTTGAGAAGCAAATTAGAGTGTTCATCAATGTGGTGCCGCCTTCAAAGGACAGCTTTGGCTTTAAACAGGGCGGCCACACTGACTACCCCTTCACGTGATACCCACACACGGGAAAGAAGCTCAGAGGCATCAAAAATAGGTGCTTCCACTCAAAGTCAGGCAAATTACCAATATGGTATACTCTAGAGAATACAATTGTCTATGTTCAAGGTTTAACAAAGAAGGCAGATCAGAAATTATTTTTTTCTTAAGGAACAAAAGGACAATGGAACAGGGAAATTTCACAACTTGAGAAGAAATTCAGTACATTTTCATATGGTAACATGAATCTTTCTAATAAAATATTAAATACTTAATCATATAGCTAGAACCTCAGAAAAAGTATCTCTAATTCTCCCAACACGTTGCAGCATTAAACTGAGGCTCAGAATCATTAAGTAACATGTCCAAAATCACACAGCTAGGAAGCAGCAGAGAGAGGATTTAAATCCAAGTCTATCTAATAATGCATGTCCAATCCCACTGGATAGCCCCTCAGTCCAAAATTTTCCTTTATACATTCTGTATTTTTTCATTAGAGGTTTGGGTCTCATCCATACCTTTGAATCTCAGATCCAAGTAATTTGTCTTCTGGAGTCTCAGGTTAAAGTAAATTCTTAAAACCAACCATGAGGTGATTTCATGGGAAGAGAAACCATAGCCCCAATGTCAGATCACCAGCTCAGTCTTCCATTTTAATTATGAAGCCAATCCACACTCTCAGGTAGTACTGACCAACAGTAAAGCAACACACCTCTCTACCAGAAAATATTCCAGGTTACACAGGGAGGAGTTTTCCTGGGAAGAAAATAGAACATTTGGAGACACACCAAATGAACAAGGTCAATATTAATTTTGGGTTCTTAGAAAGTATTCTTGTAGTATTTCTGTGACTGGGTATCATGTAAAGCTGTTGCAGTATGGTGGACTAATACGCACAGGTTGAATTGTGTGAAATAAAAGCTTTACACAAAATGGAAGCTGCATTTACATCCAATTTTTGCCCCTTCAGGGGATGAAAAACGGAATGGGATAGGTTTCAAGTACATCAACCTTTACCACAGACCAGTATATGTAGACGTGAAGTATAAGCAATCCTTTTCACTGTATCTATTTTTTTATGGCTGAGATTGTTAAAACATGAGAAAAATATCTCAGTCCACAAAAAAGTGCAAAGTTGCTTTTTCTTTGAGGAGAATGTATAAGATCGCAAAAAAAGGAAAAATAGAAAAAATAAAAATTCAAAATCCCATTTAGATTGCTTTAATTGTTTATAACTCTTATATAATTATTTTACCTGCTCTGGTTACTTTACTAGTTATATAGTCTCTTTCAATTATACATGAACAATTTACAGTTGAACATAAAATCTCACTACCAAGTTACTCTAAGGAAGTAGCTTATTTTCTATCTTTTCCTTTCAAGCTTTTACATCTCTTTCATTATCCTGTTTCTCCAATAAAAATCAAGGAGTTAAAAACAAAAAAAAAAATGGAGGGGTGCCTGGGTGGCTCAGTCGGTTAAGCATCCGACTTCGGCTCGGGTCATGATCTTGTGGTTCGTGGGTTCAAGCCCCGCGTCGGGCTCTGTGCTGACAGCTAGCTCAGAGCCTGGAGCCTGCTTCAGATTCTGTACCTCCCTCTCTCTCTGACCCTCTCCTGTTTGCACTGTCTCTCTCTCTCAAAAATAAATTTAAAACATTAAAAAAAAAAAAAACAAGAAAATGGACACTTGTTTTTCAACTGCTGTTCTCTTGCTGTATTTCAGGCTTTCAAAGTCAGCTCTAAGACAATGTATGACACAGCCCTGCATGTCACTGTTTTCCAAATAAGGTATTATCATTTTTTAAAAAAGGTTTATGGAACAAAAAATAAAGATCCAAGTTATATCTTAGTATCCCTAGGCTGAGAGACTCATCAAAGATCAGCTCTTAAAAACAACAATAGCAACAAAAAAACAAAGATAAAGTCATTTGTGTAAGTTCATCTTCTCCCCAAAAAGGTTAAGAGTGAACCCAATGACTACCTCACCCAAGACAATGATCCCTCCCACTCCAGCTCTTCTGGCTCCATTATCAACCAGGTTTTCAGCTCAAGAGTGAGACCCAACTCTTCCAGATTACCTCAGTTCTGTTGAAGGGCATCAAGAAAAGCCAAGATAACAGCCCGTCAGTAACCTATTCTGGTCTTGGCTTCACATCCCCTAACTTTCTTGAATCTTCTGGAACCAAACACATCACTTATCCCTGTTTATATCAGTTACCACAAGAACCGTCAGAATCTTATATCACTACTTATTTCCCATACTTTAATTATCATCAGTCTATAACATGACTTACCCACCTGCTCATACCCACATATACCTGCACCTATCTCCAAGATTTTTCCCTTGTGCTTTCTGGAATTAAAATCCACCATCAGCATAAGTACCTACTGGACACCTTATCTTAGCATTCTGTGTACTTTCTGGATACAGCTAAATTCTGGCTTTCCCTGAAGGCTCTGTTTCCCACCTAGCCCCGTAAAGCAGTGGCTGTCTTTCTCCCCTGGGCTGGGCTTCAAAGTGGGACGTGTATCCTCTTTTCTCTTCTCCTCATTGGCTCATTCTTCCTTCCACCTTCCTCATTCCCCAGTTTTAAATCCCATGTTATCAGGCACATCATTCCCAACACTGAATCATTCTGTCATCAACCTATTTCCAATTCTTTCTGCTTCATTTTTCAGTGGTGTCAGCTCATTATCATTCTCTCCAACATTACTCCTGTCTTAACTCTTGGTTCACTGTGATATCTTCACTAAAGAGCTTTCCAAAACCTTGGTTTGTAAGTTCCTTGACCGCTTCTCATCCAATGATCCCACCCTTCATGCTACATCAGTCAGTCTTTACTCCAGGTGGGTAAACCCTAGACCTCATCTTAATTAATAGTTACACTTCCTCCACAAGCTCAGTGCTGTGCCTTATTTCTGATCACCACATAATCTTTCTGACTCCTCTAGTTCTCCATCTCCAAAAATCCTTTGACCCTATGCTCAATTTTTCTATCCCCCACCAACCTACCAATGTTCTCTTCCTCCTCCCTAAGCATACATTTTGTAGCAAACTTATTACTATTCTTCCTTTTATATACTCTCAGCTCTTGCATTCTGTTGATTCATTGTGCTCACTTTCAACACTGATACTGAGGTTAAATCCAGCTCTCATTTTCTATGCTTGAGCATGGGTGGGCGAGAACTACATCTATGCCTATCACTCAGCTATCATCTCATGTTAAAAATAATGACTACTACATTAGTTTATGGAAGAGTTAACATAGCAGACCTGGGACTGCTATCCTTAGAAAGGTCTGCTGGCAAAGCTGGCCCTTGGCTGGTCTCTTCGGAACTTGAATTTCAGGAGAGTTCCAACCATTCCCTGGTTAGAATGGCTCATTGGGCCTAAAGTATTCATGCAAGCAGTATGGTCTGTTCTGGACATCTGATTTCCTCCCCAAAGTCTGAAATTTTAATATGTGCTACACAAAGAATGCCTACATGGCCAACCCACAGTAAAACACTGGGCAATGAGTCAATAATGAGCTTCCTTGGTAGACAGCATTTCCCATGCGTTGTCACAACTGGTTGCACTACAAATTGATTATGTCTTATGTAACTGTACTGGGAAAGTGCTCTAAGAAGTTGGTACCTGTTTTCCTATAGACTTTGCCTCGTTTGTCTTTTTCCCTTTGCAGATTTTGCTTTATGCCTTTTGCTATACTCAATCATAGTGGTAAATGCGATGATTTACTGAGTCCTGTCAGTCTCCCTAACAAATCATGGAACCTAAGGATTGTCTTGGAGACCCTTGAAATATCTTGTCATTATTTTTTATTTCCCTAGTCTATTTACTTTCTTAGGTTATTAGTGTATACCTTCTACTTCTCAAATATCTCCTCCCCTGCTTTCAGTGTACCCTGCTTCCTAGTTCTCTGAAAAAAAATTCAGCAAAGAGAGATCCACTTCTGTATCAACCCACAACTGTACCTCTGTAACTGAGCACCCTTCCCTCCTGTTAGTATAGGCAAATTCTCTGTTATGTCTAAAACTGATCCCTTGACTTCACAAAGAGATTCTCACTTAAGGACATAATTTCAGTATTTGTTTTCTATTTTCTGTATTAATTTCCTCCTCTCTTCAATCTTTCTAATTTTCAGTGGGGGGAAAGTTTTACTGTACTTTTCTGGCTGATCCAACAATCCAATTGACATAAGATTAACAGGAGAAAAATAAATTGTATTACTTATGTATGAGGATCTGATAAGAGTAGGAGACCTACAGACTTATATGCTATCCTGAGCTACGGAGAGGGTAGGTTATTGAGATTTGGGAAAAGATAAAGTTTAGTAAACACATGTTCGCTATGCTTCAGATACAAGACTGAAAAAATATATATCTTTGGTGATAGCTGCCTTCTTGGTTCAAGCACCCTATCTAAATTCTTTGGGCAAGTTAAGGAGGAAGTTAAAAAAAACTTCGAGTCTTCTCTTTCTTAAAAATAACATCTTAAAATCATCTTTATGCCAAAGACACACATTTTAGGGTGGCAAATTTTGTTCTCTACATCATCAACATCCAAATATGCTGTTATTTAATCTTTAAAACATTATTTTGGTTCTGCGTTTTTAAACTAGCAGTCTATCCAAATTTGTGGGTTTTTTGGATCTCCTTTGCAGTAAAATACTTTTTAAGAGTTACCTGCACTGGTTTTCAATTCCTATTATCCACACAGTCTGGATTTAACCTCCACCACACACAAAAAAATTTCTCTTGCCAAGGTCACCAATTACCCTTCATTACTAAGTCCAGTGAGTAATTCTTGGTTCACATCCTTTTTCACCTCTCAGTATTTGAAAATGTCAATCACTGCTGTCTCCCAGATATACTTCCTTTACTTAGCTTTTAGAATGATATACAAATTCTCATTCTTTTCCTCCTACGACAACAGTTGTGTCTTCTTAGTACCCTTAGCTCATTTCTTTTTTCTAGAATTTTTAATGTAAGGTTACCTCAGGGCTCAATCTTTGTTCCTTTTATCCAATTACATATTCTCCTTTTACTTTCTTTTTTGTGTTGTTCCAGTGATTCACAAACTTCTCTATACAATGCTAGCTTCTTTTCTGAAGCTCCAATTCATATTTTGAAATGTTAGCTTGATGCTTCCACGTAGATGACTAACAGGTATCTATAACTTAACATGGCCCAAACTGGACTCCTAATCTTCCTCCTCACAACTGCTCTATCCTGTCTTCCCCATTTCAACTGATGTCAATTGTTTTCTTCCAGTTTTTTGAGCCAGAAAACTTACAGTCAACTTTACCTTTAACTTTTCCAAACCAGCCCCCTGGCAAAGAAAAAAAGAAAAGAAAAATAAAGAAAGAAAAAGAGAAAAAAAATACAACTTTCTGGCACTGCCTTCAAAATAGGGTAGAGTCTGATCACTTTTCAGTACCTTCTCTCAACCTCCTTCGTCTAAGTAACAATAATCTCTTACCTAGATTACTAGTCTAGATTTCTAATTAGTTCCATTTCTTTCATGCTTTTCTCCCTGCTCTTATCAATTTAGCACCAGGAGAGATTTTTGTTTTTAATTCAAGTCATAAATGTCCCACCTGAGCTCAAAGCCCTGAAATTGTTTCTCAATTCCCTCATGGTAAAAACCAAACTCCTGTGACCTAATAATCCATTATCTATGACTCAGAATTACCCTGAGTTATTACTTAGAAACCCGTCTTTTCAGAGCGAGTAGTTTACTGAAAAAATCCTTTTATACATAGAGTTTTTTTCCAATATTTTTAAAGTTTTTTTTCCTTCCAAGGAGTGGCACCTCCACCTGACTTTTAAGGGAGTTCTTTTCATCTTCTATTCAAACAACCTTATAGTGGAAGTTACCCCGGAGTCTCTCCACAGGTTATTTATGAATATCTGGGAAGACTTTCTAGAGAAGTATATAGCTAGAATTGAATTGTTGCAATAAAGATGATCAGAATCTTAGAAGGAAAACTAGTAGCATTAGCAGATGGTAAAGAGTAGATTTATATTTTTGTTCCAAAAAGTTTGCTTATGGTAAAACTCCAAAAGATAATTATTACAGTAAGGCTCAAGGAGAGTTATTATGTAAGTAAAATTAGGTATAAGATGCTAAAGGTAGAAACTAAGAGTTTATATATTCCAAGTCTCTTCATCTTAACTCAAACTTTTCTCTTATGGGAAAAGCAGAGGGAAGAAAGTAAAGGTGAGAGGGAGAGAGAAAGAGGAGAATGGGGAAGAGAAAAGAAGCCTTGCTCAGATGCCATGGTTCCATCACTTATCTGTTAAGAAATTTTAGGGGTATCTGGGTGGCTCAGTCAGTTAAGCATCCAGCTTTGGCTCAGGTCATGATCTCATGGTTCGTGGGTTCAAGCCCCACATCGGGCTCTGTGCTGATAGCTAGCTCAAAGCCTGGAGCCTGCTTCAGATTCTCTATCTCCCTCTCTCTGACCCTCCCCTGCTTCCACTGTCTCTTTCTCTCAAAAATAAATAAAAAAATAAAAATTAAAAAAAAAAGAAATTTTACCAACCTGAGGCACATAATTTCAAGTCTCAAAATCTTAGTTTTCTGTCAATAAATTATCAACACCTTACCTTACGCCATATACAAAAGTCAAATAGATCAAAGACCCATACCAAAGAACTAAATCTATAAAACTCTTAGAAGAAAACATGGAGGTAAGATTCATGACATTGAATGTGGTAATGATTTCTTGCATATGACAACAACACTAACAAAAATAAATTGGTGCTCATGGAAATAACTAAATTTTGTGCAAAGGATTCAATCAACAATGTGAAAAAGCAGCCCAAAAAATGAAAAAAATGTGAATTGTTTATCTGATAAGAGATTAATATCCAAGATGTGTAAAAATACTGAACTGGACAATTTAAAAAAATTCAAAGATGGGCTAAAGACTAAAGTAGACATTTCTTAAAAGAATATATGCAAATGGCCAGTAACCACATGAAAAGATGCTTAATTTCACTAATCATTAGTGATCAAAAAGAATCAAATCTTACTATTTGCAACAATGATGATGGTACTAGAGTGTATTATGGTAAATAAATAAGTCCGTCAGAGAAAGATAAATATCATATGATTTCAGTCAAATGTGGAATTAGAGAAACAAGACAGATGAGCATAGGGGAAGGGAAAGAAAATAAGATAAAAACAGAGAGGGAGGCAGACCATAAGAAACTCTTTAATACTGAGAACAAACTGAGGGTTGCTGATGGGAGGTGGGTAAGGGAATGAGTAATTTAGTTAAGGCATTAAGGAGGATATTTTTTGGGATGAGCACTGGGTATTATATATAAGTGATGAATCACTAAATTCTACTCCTAAAATCATTATTCCACTATAAGTTAAATGAGTTGGATTTAAATAATTTTTTAAACACCTCAATGAGATACAACTCCATTATTGGTTCCTCAAAAAAATCAAGCCTAGAATTACCTTAAATCCAGCAATTCCACTGCTGTGTATATACTCAATACAGTTGAAAGCAAGGTCTCAAGGAGATGTATTTTACACCCATGTTTAGAGCATTACGCACAGTCCACAAAGAACAAATGTATGATTCCCCTCCTATGTGGTACCTAGAATAGTTACATTAACAGAGACAGAGTAGAAAGGTAGTTGCCAGAGTCTCAGAACAGTGGGAAATGAGGGGTTATTGTTTAATGGGTATGGAATTTCAGCTTGGGAAGATGAAAATTGAGAAGATGGATGGGGGCAATTTCTGCACAGTGTCAGTATCCTTAATGCCACTGTTCTGTTTTGTGTTTTCTTAGATTCTGTATTGATCTCTTTGGCATCCATTAGTCACAGGGCCAATTTTATTAACTAGGTGTTCTTATTTTCTGTGTCTTTATGTTCTGGCAGGTCACAAGAGCATCTGAGTGAGGAGAGCCTACCCCTCAGAAGGATTCAGGTCATAATTTCATGGTTTGTGAGTTAAGGCCCCACCATGGGCTCTGCACTGGCAGCTTGGAGCCTGCTTGGGAGTTTCTCTCTTCCTCTCTCTCTCCCCCTGCCCCAATCTCTGTATCTCTATCTCTCCCAAAGTAAATAAGTAAAAAACAAATACTTTAAAACCTGTCATCGGATCCTTACGAACAAAAAAACAAAAACAAAACAAGGAAAAAATGCAATAGTCGTCACTCTTTTTTTTTTTCTAAGAAAGGCCATTTAGGGGTGCCTGCTTGGCTCCGTTGGTTAAGCATCCAACTTTGGCTCATGGTTCATGGATTTGAATTTCCAGTCAGGCTCTGTGCTGACAGCTCAGCACCTGGAGCCTGGTACAGATTCTGCATCTCCTCTCTGTTCCTCCCACTCACACTCTGTCACTGCCTCAAATGTCTTGCAAATGGAAAGAGTGAATTCTACTTGATCACTAATGAATAAACAAAAAAAAATTTTTTACAAAGAAAAAAATGCCATTTAAAAATGGCTGGAGGACTCACAAAAGAAATAATGAAGTTTCTTGTTTATTTGCTTTTAGTAACCAACAATTTACCAGAAGACCAAAGAGAAATTAAAAATGCTATACTTCATATTTTAAACTTGATTTTTTAACTAACGAGCAGCATAAAAATCTCCCATATTCTATATACTTATGGATGAATGTCAACTATCAATAACCGTATTTCATAAATTTTTACCTAATGAATGTTAACCTATAAGGTTAATGTTCTATAACTCAAATAAAATAAGCTAAATCATAGTTTTGCAATTGACCCAGGGACTGTGAATATGATCCAAGATCTGTGCCTCAAAGATATAAGTTAGTATATTTTCTCTAATTTTACTAGAGAACTTCAAAAGGCAAATAAACTGCCTTGATTTCTGTGAACCAAAAGTGTTTAATGGTAAAAAAACCAAAACAGGCTTCTTGTACTTAGAATCTTTTGGCAGAGCAAACAAACACTAGACCGTTTTCTTACAAATTCTACCTTCTAAGCTATTTGAATCCAACTTTATTGATCTGAAAATACTCCACTAGTCTAGGGGGATATTTGACCTTTATTATCTGCCAGAAGAAAAAGCACAAGACTAACAATGCAGAGGCAAGCAATTGTCAGACTCCTGACAATAAGGAAAAGGAACAGGAGGAGAGTCTGAAGGCAGGGACGCAGCCAAGCTTAAAGTGCTAAAAATAAGCCAGTGACAACTAATGAGTAATTGCACCATGGTTCCTTATACTCAATGGCACAGGGTGCATGGCCAGTAAAAGTAACAGCCGGCACATTTCCAGCTACTTTGAAGGTCAGGTTGGGTCTCTGCTACATTTTAGCAATTCTAAACACCAGGTAATAGGAACATTTCTCTTCCCTTATCATGTCTTGGGGCATGATCACATACCTTTCCAAAAGATAATAAGAATCTTATTCATCATGATCATAATCACCAGATAAAATGAATTGAGCATCTTTGGACCTGCTTCAATTCATGCCATGTTAATTAGACTGTAATCAAAGTGCTCAACAGTCTCTAACAGCCATCTTCAGCCTCTCTACTGTAATTGTTTGTGAATCCAGTAGGTATTCGATCGCTTCCTTTTTATGATCTACATAAAATGAACATCTCAAAAGTCTGCAAAATCTAGCTTCTCTCTTAGAAAATGATCTCAAAGGAGTTTGGGATGAAATCAATACTGTCATGCATTTCAGCTCTCCCTAGAAATAAATTAATGCAGGAATATGCAGTTCATCAACTTAAAATGTACTAAGGGATTTAGACTATAAAGAAACAATTGAATCCCATTAGGATAACATTTTGCAGCAAAAGTTATCCAAAATAATTATATCTTAAATAGCATGTTCAACTAATGCTGATTTTCTGTTTTTTATGTAATTCATGAAAACATGGCACGTAACAACGAAATCACTTACAGAGCTTCAGACAACATAGTGACTGTACCAAATTAATTTAACCAAAGGAGAGTATGCTGGAAAGCTCCAGACTATAAATTAGAAAACTGGGTTTGGGGTTTTTTTTTTCTTCCTACAGCACTGATATTTTAAGACGTTCATAAAGTCAGTTTTCAACCCTGAGCCTCAGTTGTCTTATCTGTAACATAAAACATCATGTCCTTTTAAGGTTTCTTCCAGCTCTGAATTCCATACTTTTAAACCTGAAGACTTTTTAGCTAGGAAGCTATATTAAGAAGGAAAATTTACTTCTAATCACACACATACATAAGTTCATTTTTATCTCACATTTTATAATAAATATAATTTCTTAATGTGTCATCTGTAACTTTCTTTTCATTTTTGCACTTCCAAGTATCAAACACTCACATAAACAAGAAGGAATGGAAATAAAATAACTCTCTAGATGAAGGAAAATTTTAAAAATTCTGTTCTATTAAAACATAATTTCAGGCTGTGTATCAAAGTAGATAACTCATTTTCTAAGTTGCCTGTTAGTAACTTTTGTAATAAATGTCTTTCCATCTCCTTTAAAACAAACTATGTATATAGGCATATGCACCAGATATACACACGTACGTCTTTAGTTCATATAAAGTTCCACATATATATAAATTATATGTATAAAAACAACACACACGATTTAGTTCATGTGAAATGTCACATTACAAAGAAGAATTGAAAATTAGTCCAGGCGGCCATAGAAGATGTACTGAGAGATCTAAAGATATTTAGATATAACCTGTCACCTTAAGTTTGTCTACGTCACAGCCTATCATCAGCTGTACTTGAGATTCTTGAACTCATCTGCAAAATCTTTTAGATCAAGATCCATGTTTTTTGGGGGGCAGATACCCAAGAGAAACCCAGTAAATGTTTATGAAGTGAAGGAACGAACACAGGTCCCTTTTATCGATCTGTGTGAGCCCTTGCAGTTATAAATACGTAATTTACAAACATCTGAGTACCTACGGCTTGCTGCTCCACTCCAGGATTATCTGTTTTTTTAAATGACACATCATATTTATTTAACACATTTTTTGGGCATTGCTATGTGCCAGGTATAGTTTTAGGTGCCAGTTATTCACCTGTCAATAAATACAATAAGTAAGTGAAATGTGGTATTCTAGAAGAAAAATAGGCAAGTATAAGAGATTGTACCACTGAATTTGTCAGTGAACCACATAAAGAAGCCATGTGCTGGGGAGGGGGGGTGAATTTTTACTAAGAATGCCATCAGAGGTCTTTTGTTGGGTTTCATTAATACTTTTGATGGCCCCTTACAGTCTTTTGATAGGAATTTAAAATAGGCCTGTTTTAGGTCTAAAGCTAACCATGTTAAATTCTATCTGCAGATATTAAGTCATCTAAAAATTGGCACACAGGTTAATCACCTAAAGTAGAAGTTTCTTTTAAATCTTTCAGAAAAATTATTTTACCCTCTGTTTATGATTTTGACAAACGGATAGTTGAAAATAATTACTCACCACTCGGTAGTGTTAACTTTTCTTGATTTTTTCCTTAAGTCATGATTGAAGCTTTTCTCTGAGCTCCAGAGGTTCCATCTAAACATCTACAGATAGTTGACCAGCCATGCACAGAACCACAAGGAAAGCTAAATGAGTATATATACAACTTAGGTAAAAACTCTACTATTTAGGGAAGGAAGGGGAAACTAAATTACCTAAGTGACTTTGATGGATTAAAATTTCTCCATTCTCCTGCCCCTTAGAGCCATGAATAAAAGTTTTGATATGTTTATCCATTTCTTTTGATCAGCAGTGACTCTTATACAAGTATTCTAAAGATACATCTTAAATCACTGAGAAAAATATTTTTGAGCATTAGAAATGTTTGCAGGACAAGGAAGGAGGGGAAAGAGGTAACCCTTATGCCAGACATTCTCCATTCTTCACCTAAATTATGCAAAGGAGCCAACCAAACCAAACCCATGCCTACCATAAATTAAGGTTTGGTGAAATCAAAAACAAGGGCTATGCTGTCCATACCTGTAGAATCTGTACTGAGAATCAGTGAGCAGAAATGCACTGATGCCATTATATACATGATTCAGTAACAGAGAAGGCAGAATAAAGCCTAAGTCTTTAAGCATTGTCAAATGTCTAAGTTGGAAATATGGTAGATTCATAGCCAATAATAATATGCATGTATTAGAACCTGTGAAAAGTAAAGAAAGGTAACTAAAAAATAGGGATATATAAAGAAACATTAAGTGATTCAACTGGAATTCTGCCAGCAGGTGTTTCTTCACTTTAGTGCCACTTTCTGTGGTGTTCTTGCACCTCCCCCCACTCTTTGCTATCTCTGAGAGGCTGTGCTCAACCTCTGGCACTAACTAAATTATGAAAACTGTGAAATCTATTTTTTAACTTATAACTTTGATTTACATACCCCATTAGTCTGCTTTATTAAACCGAGGTTTTTCAGAAGACAGCAAAAACATGTTGTTAAAGAATATGCTACTGTCCTGATTCCAAGAAGGAATTATTATATTCAGCTGTAGAGAAGGGCAGCTCCAGGAAAAAGGTCTATGAACAGGAATAGAAAGGCCAGTAAATGATGAAACTATGCCAGAACCACATCAATTATAGAGGCTGAGGCAAAACACAGCATGTTCTCCTTGTGGGCAAAAAGAAAAGTAATTAGGTGTGTCCTGAGTTAGACTATGAAATCTTTTCTCACATACTTTCTGTACAACAGATTCTTCAACCTCCCCCTGCCCAATCACAATACCCTTAGTTTCTAGAAGTCTTTCTAAAACCTCTGGGAGCTTCCTTTGTCATATCGAAATCCTTTTTCTTCATGATCATCTTCACAGATCTCCCCATCACATTGGCTTCTCCCACAACACACGTTTTCCTTATTAAATATCTGCTTTGCCCATGCCTCATCCTTCAAGACCTCTCTTCAAATTGTGCTGCTTCTGCTAGTGCAACTCAAGGCCTCAGAAACTCTGGCCAGTGTTTAGGACTTGAAATTATTTCAGGATTGTTAGAAGTCTTATTAGGTGTTTTGTCTTACCAGCTACAATCTATTCATGAGCAATAATCACATTTTGTTTTTACAAAACGCTCCCACAGTTCTGGAAACAGCATCTAGTTCATAACTTCAATATAATTAAGGATGGTTATCATCATCTGATACAGAGAAAAAGATCCCACTCACTGCCAATATTGAAAAGACAGTTTCAGAATTTATTTGATTAAGAATTTCCTTTTTAATACTAGTGCCTAATACCTGAAGGATAGCTTTGTTCCATAATCTACATATGTTACTAAATGAATATAGGCTCTTATTATTAACCTGATCTCTGTGCTGGCTTGTATTATTTTTTTTAAGTTACTGCTTTTTTTTTTTCTTTAATTTGGAGTTAAATATAGTCCCAAGAGTCTGTTCATTATTGACAAAATTTTTATGAGTTCCTTTCACCAAAAGCCAAAATGAAGATATTCCTAAGTCCACTTATTTCTTCTAAATACAAAAGAAAAAAAAAATCTGTATAAGTATTTTCTTTTTCTTGCAAGAAATTGAGCACAGTTTCCATAGACTTCTTTAAGAGTTAATGGCTCCATTTCTACTATCCTCTCCATGCTGCTCTTAATGATCTTTTCCATGAATTCAAATTTTATTTCTACTTGACGCATGATGAATATAAACAGAAAAGTGCTGGTCTGGAACAAGTGGACACATGAAACTACTGGAAACTCCAACGTACGTGCAGCAATCCATTTATCATAGTCTACTTAACAGTTCCAAAGTGTAGTGGCTTACCACACGAGTTTATGTTTATGTATCATAATTGTGAGGGCCTATTGGGCCTTTCTGGGACACTCTTTCTTGGCATAAGTCATATTTGTACCATTACATTCAAATGGTGGCTGGGACTGGAGTCCTCTGTATACATATTTGGGCTGGATGTTTCTGAAGCTTCTTCACTCATTTGTCTGACACTTTAGCCGAAAAGGCTAGAAATCTTGGAGGCTATCAAACTCTCTCCCGATGAAAGCTCCAGTGAAAGTCTACCTTGTATGTAGTTTCAAATATAAAAGAAAAAAAAATCCTGTATCAACAGTATCTTTCTCATGTTGCCATAGCTACTGGGCATCTTTATAATATGAATGTCTATATATAATTGGATTTTGTTTTGCATTTTGCCTTTCCCAGAATGCAAATTCCAAGATCCTGAGGAAAAGCTTGGCCTAAACTTGGAAGTCATGCAGTGTCTCTTCTGCTACTTTCTATCGGTTTCCCAGAGATAGCCCAAATTCAACATGGATGAGGACTATCAAGATTGTGAATACCTGGAGCTGTGGTTCACTAGGAAGTCGTCTTTGGAGACTAGTTACCATACAGCTACTCATAAGGCCATAGTCAAAGTACCATCTTTCTTTGTCTCTCAAAGTCCTAGAAAGCATTTAGTTTCAAGTGGAAATTATATCGAGCCAGAGAAACAAATATCTTGGTTATCAATAAGGATCTCACACAGTTTGGCATCATAACCTTCAGGGAATGTGTGGTATGTTTTATTAATGAAATGTGCATGGAGATATTATTTATAAGCATGTTTGTTGCAGATTTATTTATGAAGGTTAAAAATTGAAAACAACCCTTCTCCCTAACAGTTGTACCTTAAATTATAAAACAAATATACTAGAATACATGCCACCACAAAAACATATGGAAGTTAATTAAATACATGGGGGAAATGATACAATACTCCAAAGATAGGGATTAATATATATAACTTTATAAACATATCAATGTATGTATGCATATAAACACATGCAAATACATACATGCATACTGTGGTATAGCCAAAAAAGTAGAATATGTACATGTGTGTACAGTGATTATACCGAGTAGAATTATGGTTTTTCATTTTATTCCTTGTACTTTTCAATTTTTAATCATTTAAAATTTCTTTATCTTTTCCAAGCTTTTTGAAAAAATATTCTATTCCCATGTGTTTTGATGTCAAGAGAAGGAGGAGTGTCAGAGAGAAAAGCCTGACCTTAAACCTTGTTTAGAATCTTTTCTTTTTCCACTACAACTAAGAAATCAACATTTCATTAGTCATGCTTTATCTCTTTCAGCTGTAAAAGACTATAGCTTGGTAGACTGAAATTATGATGCCTTGCCCTAAAAAGTTTAGTAACATTTCAAAATATGATCAAATTTTCTAAGCAGAATAATATCCCAATTAAGAGTTTGATTTCAAGTTCAACATGGCAAAATGATGGCACACATCTATCTCTCCTCTGCTAGAATCTCACTCAAATGACTAAAATATTTATGGTGGAGAAAAGCACTGGAAAACCAAAAAATTTCCTACTGCAGACCAGATAGCTCGCTACATAAAGAGAAGTTAGGAAATAAGTCAGGGAAATCAGAGTCTAACACATGAGAAACAGGCCTAAGAATAGAGACAGAAGCAGAAAAATAGATCAGAAAGTACATAGTACAATGTTTGGAATACAGTAAGCAAATCAGTGAATGATAGAATTACTGCTGGTAATGTATAAAGTCATTGCTCAAGAGTTGAGTACCACACCACTATATCCTATTTGCTCTCAAACATTCTCTTGGAGGATCCCCAGACATTTCAAATTCAATATACTCAGAAAACAAACCCATTATTTTTCTTCCCAACACTTGCCTCTCCTCTTTCCTAATCTGCCTGGAGTAAGAACCTTGGGTCATCCTTTCCACCTTCTTGTTATCCCTCAGCTACCACATTTCCCCGATTACTACCACGTAATTCTCTCTGTATATGTTCCCATCTTTACCTTTCCATTTTTATAACTCCAGTTTAGGTCAGTTTTATCTTGCAAAGTTTTTTTTTTTTTTTAAGTTTTCTCTAGACCTTCCATGATACTCCATTTCCTATTTCTCCATCATTTTGCTTACTTTGTATTTATTCCTTTGTATTCATTTTTTTCATCTCTTAAGTAATACATCTACTAAAATTACAATAAACAGATAAAGTGTCATACTCATCGGATTTCAAGTTCATGGAAGTAGTTTCCCAAGCAAAGAGTCAGTAACAGAGACTAAAAAAAATTAAGTCAAAGGTTTTGTGTAATGGCACATTACAGCTTTATCAAGCAAAACTCCACCCATGAACTTGAAATTTGTTACTTTCACTTTGATACTTTCCCTTGCCCAGGCTGCTCTTGCCTGAGATTAGGTCTTTAATTCCCAGTTTGCATTAAACCTGTCTCTGGTTTCACCAGCCCACCAGCCCACCTTCACCCCAACTCTGAAGGTCTATCCACAATTCCTGATAAACAGCCCAGACCAGTTCGGAGTGTTCTATTTTTATAGAAAGAAATGTCAGATTAAAAAAAAAAGAAACACCAAAAAATTTAAATTTCTTTTTTAAAAGGGGGATATTTCTAAATAGAAGCTTAAAAGACTTTAATAGCTGATTGAAAAAATGATGGTACATTGGTTTTAACAGTACAGTGACTGGAAGGAGCTGGGCACGTGATGAGACAGTTCATACACTAAAGATAATTGCAAGCTATTTAAGATGCAAGGTGACAGTCTATAAACTGAAACAGATCTAGAGAAATAAAACTTTTTGAAACCAGTGCCTAGAAGCACAACTTCTTAGTGATTTTATTCAAGCTGAGAGGTGTGATTTTGATTTTGGTATTCTCTAAGTATCAACTTGTATGTGGAAAGAAGTCTTTAACTCTAGATTTTTCTAAACATCGAAAGTTTGTGGACAATAACTAAACCCATACTCTGAAGTAATAATTATATGCTCATTTTATATTTAAACAGCAAACCAAAATATGGGGCCTATATACTTCACCAACAATAAAAGATCCATCTTAAGCTAAGACATCACTATTTCCACTTGGTTAAGTAGAAGTAATCCTTAGCCAATACGTCTGTGACATGTCCATGCCACTTCATCAGAAATCACTTACATGTGTCCTGTACTGCTCTTGTTCTAAACCCATCTGGTTCTATGTACGAGTGTCCTTTCCTTCTCCAGGACTAATTGTATTGAGCTTTAGTTGGCTTAGAAGCCACTCAGAGTACAACTTGTGAATACCAGCTCTGTGCTTTTCCTGCGCCGATTAGGGCAAAGCACGGGCTCTGCACTTGCTGTCAACGATCTCTTCAGGTGTAGCAAGTCTTCAGGTGTAGCAATCGGTTGTTGGGATTTATTTCTGATTGTTATCTGGTAGGTTTTAAAGAACTCTTGCAGGAAAAAAAAATCTTTCTCTTGGAGTTCAAATTGAAAAGCGATCCCCTGTCTTTACAGTAATACTCTCTCAGAAACACAATCGAGCATGTACTAGAAGACGATGGCTCTGGACACTGGTGGTTAATGACTGCCTGCTCACTCTGTGTGCTAGAGAACAACGGAGTTGGAAATACAGTAAAACCTTGGCTTGCAAGCATAATTTGTTCCAGAAACATGCTTGTAATGCAAAGCACTTGTATACCAAAACAAATGTCCCCATAAGAAATAACGGAAACTGAGATGATTTGTTCCACAACTCAAAAAATATTTATATCAAAATAATTACAATACAAAATAAGAACATATAAAATTTAAAGCAAAATAAATAAACCTGCACTAACCTTCGAAAACCTTCCTTGCTGGTGTGAGGGAGACCAGAGAGAGGAAGGTTATTGTGTAGGACGACCTTCACTATCACTAATGGAATCACTGCTATCTATTTGCTCAATGGAATTTTTCTTCTCATGCAGTTTTAACAAGGAACCTACCCAATTACATAAAATGAAGCAAGGCATTCCAAAGCTTACTCTTCTATGGAAAAGCAAAGGACGGTCCACAGGTGCTTTGAAGTCTCAAAAAAATACCCTAGTGTCAGTTGTGGGGACCTTCCAACATATGGAAAAATCACCGATTTCTGCCAAACGCTGTGGCCTGAGACCAAGCATGGAAGACAATCACCCACAATCCCACAGCAAGCTAGGGAGAGAAGTTGTGATCGGCATCACATACGACTTATATTGCAAGACATACTTATTTATCGAGTTAAAATTTATTAGAAAATGTGCTTATCTTGCAGCACACCCACAGCACAAGTAACTCATAACCCAAGTTTTACTGTACTCAATATGGAGTTAAAGAACACATGAAGAATGTACTGAGTGGATGTGAAGTGCACACATTTTTATCATGGTCATTGATGAAATGATGAGGGAAATTTTCTTAAGCCTGTGCATGGGTATATCGCTAACCACCACAGGAATTCAAGCCTAGAGAGTGGAAGAGAGGCAATCGGGAGACCAGTGAGATAGCTGCTTATAAAATTAGTTAGAATCAGAATTAGCGAACATGGTGAACTTGTGGCTGAGTACCTCAACCCATTAAACAGGCTTCAGATTCAACAATGACAATGCCACGCTCTGCCTCACTGACTCTGAACTGCGGACCACTGAGTACGCCTTGGGAAAACTGCTAGTAGTAACTATCTAAGCCCCGTCTCTAACTTTGGTCTGAAAAACAGTTTTGAGTTGTTTGAATTCTGAATTGTTGTCTGCACTTTTAATAACCACTCTAAGAGTCTTCATTTTTCTTTCCTCAGTAGAAAGATCTAATCAGAATCCCTTGGTGTGGTTGACACTTTACAGAAGCTGTAAAATATTTTAAACAGACATTAATCTTCAGCCTTCTGACCACTTTGCCTTGCTAACCCATGCAGATCCCCAGGTATCCATTAACACTTGATTTTCACGGCCACTGATTGCTATGATATCACTTCCTTTGGTTTTACTAAAACCACTTTAGGTTTCTCATTCTGTAAGAAAATAGTAGATTCTGGAGTTCTGCTTGTGAAAAATCAAAGATTCTGGGGCTCTATTTGTTGGTGTTTAAGTTTCTTGTACAGCAGTTTTATTGGGGTAAGTTAGATATTATGGTAGTTTTTAGAGAAATGTAAAAAGACTAGGCAAATATGCTACATTACTGTCATTTCACTTAGGTTTAAGAATCCTGCTATCAAGGGTGGGGGGAGTAAATGAGTGACTAGTATTCTAGAATGTGATCATTTCAACCGTGAGTACCTGAGCTCTCTGACCATTGTGGTATTTGTTTTCATGGCTTTGCCAATGTGACCACAGTCACACATCTATGTGGAATTTCCATCCTAAAACTATGAGCTGTCTATTATCCTTCCCGCAACCCACAATTATAGACCAGATGGTGAATATGACTCAGAATAAATTTACTGGATCAATTTTAAAAAGACAAAAGCCATCAACCAGACCATTGACTGACTGCCTTGGCATGAAGCCTTGTGGATGGGTGGGATCGAGTGTCACTGCATTACTGGAGGTAGTAGTTGAAAGGATGTGACTGCCACCTGACCCAAGACCTGGACCTGGGCAACTGGGGGCTCCTCACTCCCTTCCATGTGCTGGAAATGTACCCTCTCACCACCATGGCCACAGCAGGAGCTGCTTTTCAAAGACATAGTCTTCAGAGAGCAATGTGTTGTTGAGAGCATCGGAACCCAGGTCAGGCTTCTATATAACCTTTAAAGATACACTTGTCTTGCAGCCACCCAAGACAAGCCATGCAAGTCCCTTTGTTAAAACAACTACCAGCCCACCTGGAATGTCTGCCTCTTCCTTCCATCTCTCCCTGCTCTCCATGCACAGGGGCCAGTCTCGGATTACACTCAGGAATCTCATGAGAAAATTCTGATCTAATACATAAATATGCAAATGATTGAAAATGAACTTTTCAAGGGTAGAGAGGATATTTTGAATCATTAAATGTCTTTTCTGAGCTTCTATCAGTGTCTTAATAGTGCCACCTGACTTCATTAGAGCTGAAGGGCTTTTGCATCCCAATTTTTCTTACTTTCTTGATAGCATTTTCTCTTAACAGATTTAGCTATAACTATTAGCATAAATCAACAATTTTCAGAGCTCTTAGGAACTCAGAGGTCATTTTATTCTACTCCTGTATAAGATAAAAGGAGGCTATGCAAGACTAAAGAGATGAAGGGGCTTGCCTATCTCACCCAGAACCTTCCATTCCAAAGTTCTTTCTAAATTCATGTGCTATGCCTAAGTTGAATGCTTCTTATTAGTAAATATTAAGTCACTTTCATTAGCAGAAACATGGCTAGCACTAGATTTCCAATCTTTATTTCTGGGCTTCATTTTCTTTTAATAAAAAATTTATATACTCATAAAACATAGGCAGGTACTGAGTCATTTTGTTTGGAATTATTGTCAAATGTGTCCAAATAACTCCATGATATTATCAAGGTTTTCAGATTTTAAAAAGTTTTAGGAAAATATTGAAAAGAAAGCAGATTTTCACAAATCTACCTTCTCACGTCCAAGATCTTTAGAAAACCAGGTCCCAAAAAGACCTGGAAAGGATTATCATCTTGATCACTGAAGCTCAAAGTCATAAATGGAGCAGTTAATGTCTTCTCATTGTATTACTGTTGGCTTTGAGAGGTGCCGATCATGAATGTAACAGTAATCTTTCCTTATGGATTCTTTCTCTCCTTTAAAAAAAAAAAAAAAAAAAAAAAAAGGAGTATATCCTAGCTGTATTCAGTACTGGCTTCTTACTGTTAATGTAACAAACCACAAACATAGTGGTTTAAAGCAATACAGATTTATTTTATAGTACTGAAGATTACAAGTCCCAAATCAGTTTCAATGGATCAAAGTAAAGGGGTCAGCAGAGCTGGTTCCTTCTGGAAGCTCTTTTGATAAGTTTCTTGTATTTTCCCACTTCTAGTGGCCTCCTGCATTCTTGGCTCATAGCTCTGTCTTCTATCTTACAAACCAGCAATGTAGCATATTCTATCTTCTCTGATCTCTGCTCCCATTCCTGTATCTTGTCTCTCAAATTTTAATCCTACTATCTCCCTCCTAAAAGGACCTTTGCAACTACATTGGGCCCTTCCTGATAATCCAGGGTAATCTCCCACCTCAAAATCTTAATCACAACTGCAAAGCCCCAAAGATAATACAGCCACAGGTGCTACAAATTAGGCTATGAACATCTTTGAGGTTTTATTATTTGGCCTACCACGCTTTCCTATATCTTTGTAAAATCACGTCTCAATTATAGAAAAATGGAAGTTACATTTTCTAAAGGAATGTAGAAGTCCTACACGAAGCCACTCCGCCCTCTTTCACCTTCTTCCCCAGACCAATGAGGCTAGGACACCATCTAGAAGCTTGAATTTCAGGGGATAACATGGAATTAGGAGAGATAATAGTTCAGCATCCCTCAGAATTAGGATTCACGCTGAAAAAGAGAAACTAAATGGCTTTTCAATCCAAAGGGAATTAGTGGTAACCTTCAACAATTAAGAGATTTATGATAAAGGCACATCAGAATCACCACACTGAGCCCAAATTTTAGTTCATATATACATAAAAATTTTATGTTTGGTATTTTGTGTAAAACTGTATAATTAAAGGTCAGGTCTTACTGATACTTTAAATGATACCCCTCCATGAAATTCTCAGTCTCCCACAACCACCTACTGCTTCTGATCATTTCCTCAAATTATATCTGAACATTTTGGATAAATAGGAGGTCAGGTGGCCAAAATGTCCTCCTGAAGTCTGAGGTGAGAATTTGCCTTACCTTGTGCTACTCTTGGGGAACATGACGGTTGGCAGACCTTGTGTTCGTGATGGCCAGACTTGCTAGCAATCTTCATTTAAATTGACAGATAAGAGAATAACTCTCCCTCATTGATCATAGCCTGATAGTGTTCTCTGACTAACTTATTTGAACCTGACCCCCTCCTGGCAGTCCTCCATTCAGTCCTCTGGCCTGAGAGCCCTCCCTGACCTCTGCTGCCACCATGACTTATCTACTAGGGCTTGACTCAACCATCCGTGCTATGCACAAACTGAGGAGAGCAGTGAAAATCCAACCACTAGGCCTCTTTCTCTCTGACCACACTGCATAACTTGGTTTACTTTAACATGTCTGTAACTCTGCTTATAAGGTGGCCTCTGACTGGAGTCTCACAGAAGTCTCACATCCCTGACTTTACAGCCCATCTAGTGTGTATAAACACAAGCAGGTGCAAGCACACATATGCACATAAACACACATACCTTTCATCCCGGGCTGAAGGCAAGAAGAGGAAACTGAAAGATAGATGTGTTTCAATTTCCATGCCATTCTCCAAGAATAGAAATGCATATAGCTTTTATTTTTTAATATTTTGTTATTATTATTCCCCTAAATAATATCTTCTGATTTTAATCAAAACTTATATGAATTACCTAAATTAAGTAGTATTTTAATTTGGCGTTTTTAAGTTTGGAAAAAATTTCTAGTATCCTATTTAATGCACCAGAAATTGGGTATTTTCTTGGTAATATTTTTCTTATTCTGTTTGTAGCAGATCCTAGTAAAAGAAATCTTCAGTGACATAGTATAGTAGACTTATAATTGAAGAGGCACCTGGGTGGCTCAGTAGGTTAAGTGTCCAACTCTAGATAGAGGCTCAGATCAGGATCTCTTGGGTCATGAGATCGAGCCTTGCATTGGGCTCTGCACTGAAAGCACAAAAACTGCTTGGGATTCTCTCTCTCTCCCTCTGTGCCCGTCCCATGCTTGGTCTTGCTCTCTCTTTCTCTAAAAGTAAGTAACATTTAAAAAAATTTTTTAAGGACTTATAATTGAAAAATGAAAGAGAAAAGCAGATTTTTTCCTAAATTTTGTTTCAAAAGCTTTGAAGGTTAACATCACCCATGGTCTGTCACATGATAGCCTTTAACCCTACTCTAGTAGAATGCAAAGGATAGTTCAGTTCTACTGTGTTCTTCCCTAAAACACATCATCTTGGTCTATTGGTAAAAAAAATACCAGACAAATGCAAATTGAGGAGTACATGTAAGTAGTCCATGAAACTCTAAAGGTCATCAAAATTAGAGATACAGAAACCATCACAGACCAAAAGAGATAGGAGAATTGACAACTATATGCAACACAGTGTCCTGGATGGAATTCTAAAACCCTCAGTGTCCTGGATGGTATAATATGAATAAAGTCTCCACATTAATCATATTATTCCAATATTATCTTTTTAGTTTTGAAAAATGTTCCATGGTAATGTAACATGCTATCATTAGAGGAAGCTAGCAGAGGAACATAGAACTTGGAATTTCCTTCATAACTTTTCTAAATTATCATCCCAAAATTAAATGGTGGTATTGAAATTTAAAGAAAAAAATAATAAGATACCACTTCCAATATTAGGTTATAAAATCACTGAGCACCACCACAAGAGACCTCACTCTGGGGAAGCAAGCTGCCTCATTGTAAAGAGCTCAATGGAGAAGCCCATGTTTCAAAGAAGTGGGAGGACCCAATGTCTGCAAATGGTTACATCTACGAACTTGGAAGTCAATTCTTCTCCAATAGACTTTTAAGCTGACTACAGCCTCAGGTGACACCTTGATTTCAACCTTATAACAGATTCAGAGGTATCAACTAAGCTACCCGTGGATTTCTGAGCCTTAGAAATTATGACAAGACAACCATTTATTGTTCAAAAAAATTGAACTGTTAAATGTAAGGGCCCATCTAATGGAGGGGACCAATAAAATCCTAATTTCTGATTAAAACAAACAAGTTATTAGAATAAGAGAGTAAGAAAAGTAGTTATAAAACAAGTGAAACCTTAATTTCTGCCTTTTCTTTATGACTACCTAAATCTACCTTTAAAGTGCAGAGAAGAAAACAGATACTGAAAACAGAAGTCTGATCCACAATTAGTCCTGCAATAAAACCATCAATCTGAGAAGCATGAATGGAGGGGGTAGGAAACCTCAGAGGAAAAGAGAATCCCAAGTAGGCTCTATGTGATTAACACAGAGCTTGACATGGGGCTCACACCTATGAATTGTGACATCAAGACCTGAGCTGAAATCAAGAGTAAGACACTTAACCGACTGAGCCACCCAGGTGCCCTTCAGTGAATGTTTTTTTTTTTTAATGGCTGTAACCTATATTTATACAACAAATATTTTTCATGGCTTACTGTCACAAGATACTTTACTACAGTTTTAGCAGTTATGACGATGTTCAGAAGTTAAATCAGAGACCTCTGGCTAGCCAAGTATTGAAAATTTTTTTGTGTCACAATTGTGATTCTTAGTATCTTTTCATAAAGATAATCTAAGCCAAATCTGTTCATCCTGATAGTGACCAAATTCTAAAAAGAAACATCTTATATTATTTTGTCCAAGATTTTGTCTTTTCATCTCTGCCTGATAGCAAAAACAAAATGCTTAATTGGTTATTTATGTCAGACATGGGAAACATATATTCAAGCCTTTACATTTTTAACACTAGCCCCCAAGGCACTCAAACTGACCCTAAGATTGGAGACCTGTTAGTTTAACAGAGAAATGCTGATCTAACCACCCAGAAAACAAAGGACTGGGTATTCATACCTATTGGACTTAAACACACTACCAGCTAATAATGGAGAGGGGGAGTTTTAAGTACATATACTGAGGTGGAAGCGAGGGAGGGAGGAGAGGCAGAGAGAGAAGGAGAGGGAGAATCCCAAGCAGGCTCTGCACTGTCCACAGAGAGCCCAACACAGAGCTCAGTCCAACCAACCATGAGATCATGACCTGAGCCAAAACAAGTTTAAATGACTAGGCCATCCAGACACCACCATATGTGTGTGTGTGTGTTTTTAAGATTTATTTATTTTTTGAGACAGAGACAGATCATGAGCAGGGGAGGGGCAGAGAGAGAGGGACACACAGAATCGGAAGCAGGCTCCAAGTTCCAGGCTCTGAGCTAGCTGTCAGCACAGAGGCCAACGCAGGGCTCGAACTCACAAACTGGGAGATCATGACCTGAGCCGAAGCCAGATGCTCAACCGACTGAGCCACCCAGGCACCCCCACCATGTGTGTTTTTAATGGCTCTTTATATATCCTTTTCCTTTGGACTTTTTTGGTCACAGTTAACCTCTCTTTTTAAGATATATTGCCTATTCTGGGAAGCGTTTCCTGTCTGTTAACAGTCACTGAGAAGTTTTGCATCCTTCATTCTTTCAGAACCTCTCCCTAAAAGGGGACATACACTGATTCCTTGCCAGCCTGCCTCACTCTTACTTACCCATTATCAGGAACTCTTTTCTTTAAACAACTCTGGGCAACTTCTCTTAGAGCACATTTCCCCCATTTCCATTCTTTGAATTTGATTCACATTAGTTCACCTACTGTAATGGTAGATGAAGCACTTGGGACTTTGCTGGCAGAGTTTCGAAAGCTGTGATTGTCCTGACAAGTTTATCCTGTCAATATAATTCAGCCTCGACCCACAGAGCAATGCTCGGAATAGGACAGAAGAGTAGTCTCCACAACCACTTAATCTTTGGCCTCACTACTAAGGCAGCCAACAAGGGCACCCATTAGTGGTAGATCTGAAAGTGGATTTAGATAGCTTTTACAAACTCTGCAAAAGATCAGAGGCAAGAAAGGAAAGGAAAAAAGTGGGGAGAATGTCTCAGGGTTGTTTCTTTGATAAAATGTAACAGAAGTTATTTCCTACAGGCTTTTAACTTTCTGTTTCAAGCAATAAAAAAGAAAAAAAAATAAAGAAAACTGAAAGAAAAGTTCCCAACCAGCTTTATGTTATTTCTGTTTCATAAAATACTTGTAGACATCCTCAAATGACTAAAACTCATTTAATTTCCCTACATTTTTATTATCTATTCTTCACCAGCCATTAATAATGATATTATAAGGCTACATTTCTAAATCTCTTTTCCTTCTTACTATCTTATCATTGAAGATGTGCATACACTATTAAAGAATCCAAACCAGGAATATTTTACCTTATTTAATTGAGTCAGTATCATCATATAATAAGGTTGTGAGTATTGCTCTATCATGACTTCATTTTCTATTCATTAGAAAGCCTGTTTTGCTGTTTTTCATTTACTCAATATATTTTCTTATTCTTCTATGATAACCTCTCCTTGATACAGTCATTAACCTTAATTACGTACAGATGAAAATATATCCCAACACTGAAGAGGCCAAAATCAGGAACATTTTATTCTATTTTACTCCTTTCATTTTGAAATAGGGCCATCTGAAACATACATGGAACAATGTTTCATCCAGATACTGCTCCTTCCTCACTGTGCTGCCCTGGGCAAGTCGCCTACTATCATTCATCCTTTATTTGTTCCTCTGCCGTAGCCTGGATTAAAACATTTACTTCTGTTGCTGGATCACCCTAGATATGAAGTACCCCTTATCAATTTCTATTTTAAAAACTGACAAAAAGAGCACTGATAGGGTGGGTATAAGTAATTGTAAATTTTTCACATTAGGCTTTGAATAAGCCATGTTAACAAAAAAATGTATAAAAAGGTAAATGACAAAGTATGAAAGCAATTAGAAAATAATGGTGCTAATAGGACAATATACTACATTCTGCAATCACTTTTTTTTTTTTTTACCTTTGTATTACATAAAACAGATATGTAATGTGCTATCTCTGGAGGTAACATGAGACTAATATTTTGAAACTCTATTTTTTTCTCTACAGTTTTCTGAACTGACCAAATGTGTATAAACTTTCATTTTGAGCTATATAAAATAGATATGCAGCAAGAATACTGCAAATTGGAGGTAACTAAGAGTCATGCTTCTCTTAAATATTTTATACAGTTATAGCCAAGATAGTTTCATTTAAGAATATATATATATATATATATATATATATATATGTAACTTTTTTTATTTTAGAAAGTTCCATTATAGCTAAAAACACCACAAAAACTCCTCAGAGTGATATAGGTCTTTTGTTAGAACTGCACAATTAATTATGAAGCAAAAGAATGACACAGTAAGAGAAAATACGAAGTATTTTTCTACATCTATGCATCATTAGAATAAATCACTCCAGTCCTTTTCATAAAGCAACCTCTCTGCCTCTCAGCCATCCAACACACAGAACTCCACACACAAGTTGGTGGCATCCTGCCCCCCCCTTCAAGGGATTACTCCCCCCTCTGCCTTGCCTGAATAAAGCTAAGAAGCCAGGAAGGGAGAGAACTGTGAAAGCACAAAGCTGTGGTAGCACAAGACACATTTTGTATTACACGCATGTTCGGCTGCTACTTCCCTATGAGATCCTATTGACTGCTCATCTTATGGTATCAAAAATTAAATTCTCCATATGTTTAACTGAGAAAATTTATTGTTTTTACTCTTATGATAGTCTTCATTTCTTTCATATTCTTTGCCTTACACATTCCTGTCCTTGGTGGGCAGAAATCAGAAGTTCTTTCAAGTTAAAGAGTACTCCCTCCTTGTGAAAATACTTACATTACACTCCCGCAAAAGGGAGATAAAAGGAATTGTGTGTTGGGGTAAAATTGGGTAGAATTCTTCAAGGCCACAAGCAGGGTTTAAGGATCAGAGAACCAAAGACTCACTCTCCATTTTCTGGAAGAACCGTTAGGGAGGAGTAACAAGAACCCATAGGACAATGTTCAGATCATTTAGAAAAGCTGGATTCCAGAAATGAGAATTTCTACTATCAGCAAAACATCTTCCCATTTGGAGATCTCTGCTCAACCCTGAGAACATATGGGGGAAAGTTACATGATGATAGGTTGAATTCCCGTTCCAGCAGGTGGGAGAGGTATTGGATTTGGATTAAATTTACTATTTGTGGGGAATAAGTTTAGGAATTTCCTGAACCTGCATTGATGGGTTAACAGGCATAAAGAATTAGAAAGCCGTAAGTTGTTCACATAGGCAAATAAGATTAGATAAGGCGGGGCAAAGGCCCCAGTATAGGACCAAGGTAGATGAAGTAAACTAGATTAGGTATTCAGGGTGGAAACATCCCCCAACTTAGCACAATATCAGAAAGCTGCTTTCACAGAAAGGAAGGACCAAATTAGGTAAACAGGTAAATAAGGCTATAGACCTCTGGGGGGCAAAGTTTCCCAGAGTGGAGCTAATTGGCAAAAGAAAGGTGCCTTGTTGACCCTGAGGTAGCAAGCATGCTCTTTCTTGTCCCCTAGACTGATTTAGGTAGAGGTGGTGCCTCACATGGGCTGTAAACAACCTTCCCACCCCGCCACTCCAGGATTTTGTTTTTTATTGACCCAAACCCCTAACATCGCATGTCTTCAAAACACCCTTGAGTTAATGTTCACAATTTCACTGTCTCTTTGTACATGTCCATCACCATGTTTGTAAACCTTCTGATCCTAATAAAAAATGGATCAAGGACTCTTAATTGGGACTCATCTTTTCCAGAACATTGGCCTCTCGCATTTTTAGTCCTGTGTCCCACTTTCTGCCTGGACAAGAAAGAACTCTAGACTCAGTGTACAACCATTCTAACAAATAGAATACAACAAGATTTCCCATATATCTGTGGTTTAATTTCTTACCTATTAGTATTTCATTTTAATAGTCATCTTCTCTTACTCAATCAGCTTGTCAGTCTTCTGTCCCTTTTGATTTATTTCCTTCAACAGCAGCTCCTCAAAGCAGTCTATACTTACTACTACTTTTTCCACACACCTCCGATAATTTATTTCTCACCTCCCTTCCTATCAAGTTTCTCCCTGGGAATAATAAAGTTATTTACAATGATTGCCATTAATCTCAAAATCAATGACTCTTTCCAAGCTATTCTAACAGGTCTTCTGCAGTACTCCATCCTTCTTGTCCTTGTCTTCTTCCAGAAAATTCTCTGCACAACTTTCATTCTCCTCCTCTTCCTCTCCGTACCCCTTAACTCTTGCCAATCCCTATAATATTTGACCTTTCTTAATATTGTGCATTCTCCTTCTCTAATCTCATTAATACCCATGACTAACATTACTAAGTGTTGACTATATTTATGTGAACACATGAAATCTTCCTATTCCTCTCAGCATGAAATTATGTATCTTATTGCCAAGAATCCATCTCTAACTTAATACCTTCTGTCTTGCCAAAATTCACATGTTCCAAATTGCACACATCTCTCTTTTCCTGGAGTTGCTTCTCTCCTCCATTTTCATTCCCATTCACTTAATTGCCCATCTTGTGCATGTCTATGATGAATAATGTGTAAGGCTAATGGAGTTAAGAATGATTCACTTAGGCCAGCTTACCAAAGGTCATTCAGAACTAGAGCCTGATTTTCCATTTTTATACCTCTACAAGTAGTGGCAATTTGTAATATCCTCCATTCTTTCTCTTCCTTCAACTGCCAGCTAGTTGTAAATGTCCAGGGTGACCTGAAGAGCCATTTGTGAAAATGCACTGTTAGATGCAATGATTCTCTCAACGTATGCCCCTGAGTAACTGTGTTGAGACCCATCCTTACCACATTTTTTTGTGTGTGTTAAATGTTTTAAAACTTCAGGAGTTATTTATTGAACATTTAGTATTACCCTAATAAACACAGGTAAGAAAAAATAGATGCTTAGAATAATAAAATAAATTACACAAATACTCATACCAGAACTTCAATTTGTAAATACCCACTAACTCCAAAATCCATTTTTTGTCAGTCAAGTATGACTTACCTGGCTTATCAATTTATTTAACAGTTTTTTTACATTGCCACCTACATCTTTTATCCAAGTAACTCTCCTTTATGTCAGGGAAATAGTGTATTTCCTCCTGTTTTCTCATGTCCTAGCATCTATTTAAATCAAGCAAGCAAGCCAAAGGGTAACATAATGAAAACAATTGATAAACAACATGACCAATGAAATATACTAAATGTTAGATGTTTCAAATGTAGATCTATATCAAAATTACTGGGTATGCTTGTTAACAACAGATTTTTGGGTCTCATCCCAAACCCACTGCTCTACAGACTTGGTTTAATTTTCTTAAACCCTCATCACAGAATCTTCTCATGTCAATTTCATACTTTTATATGAGAACCAGGACTCTAAGTATCCTTAATTCTCTCCCTTTTCTGCGAATCATGTCGTTGCTTGATCCTCATAAATGTAGGCATCCACAGCAGTTCCATGGTTATCATTTAAATTTGTTTTCACAGAATTTGGAAGCTAATGGAGGTCTTAACATAAGGCATGTATTATAAATAAAATGATTTGTGCACCAGAATTCAAAAGCCTATTTTCTGAAGTAGTACATTTTCTGTTCTCTTTTCTTTCTGATTAGATAGTATTGAAGAGTTAATAGCTATAAACACATGAAATAAACATAGCACCATGAAGCAACTTGCCTCAAATCAAATCAGGAAGCGTGTTTTCTGGAATACTATCAATCACCATTTTGCTACATTTTTTTTTTTTAATGAAAAATACATGTCCTAATTGTGATTTGGATGAGGTACCTGTTTGGCTTCTTGTCTTTCCTCACCACCCCCTCCAAAAGTAATCTAGCTAAAAAACAACGTGAGCGAACATATACCTAAGATTATTTCATCACTAATTATATAATAGAATTTCAAGCCAGTGTGAGAGCTATACCTTAGATTTGGTTATACTTTTCAAAGTGCAAAGAAAACAGATGCCTTTTGCATGGCTGCTAAACCATATATATAAAGCAAGGGAAGTCCAGCTGCCTTTCTGCTAGATTGCCATAGACCATCTGCTTGGCATTTATCCCACACAGATAATGCCAACACACACACTGAACAATACAACAGTCACACAAATAAATTTTTCTATCCTAGAGAAATTCGAATTTTAGGTATGAAAAACCAAACAAGTCTCTTACAAAAGTGTTAATCTGGACAAACATGAATATATTGTATCCCAGAATCCATTTCTCAGAATTCTCGCTTAGATCTATTAACAGCAGCCAATATGTTGCAAATGAGTATTGAAAATAGAAAAAAAAGTATTTTTAATAGTGTTTGGGCCATGATTCTAATGGGCATTTAGAATGACTTTGCCTTCCTTTCTTTCTTTTTAATTTTAAGCAGAACAGTAAGAAGACTTTTAGATCTGTAGAAATCTGACCCATTGCTTAAACGGGTATCTGCTAATTAATCCAACAAAATTGTTTAAAAGTTTTGGGGCTTCCTGAATAAGGCAGTATTTTTTCCTAAGTAGTTTAGACAGTCTAATAAAATTCAGTTCTGTCCCTGTTTTGCCTAACAACAGATGTGCTCTATATTAACCAAAGGGTAAATGTGTTACTCATGGAGATATGCACAGAAATGACCAAGTTAGCATGATCTAATCATGTTTGCATCAGGTATCAATCATGTTTACCTCATTAACTGGTAGAGTATCAGAGGAACACAACTTGGTGACTTTTATATAGATTAGCATTTGTTTGTCATTAATTTGGTTTAAAAAAAATCAATATAACTTTAAGGAATACTGAACATGTCCCTTTTACTGAGAACTTAGAACCACATAAAAAGGGTTTTAGAGACTTGCTTTCTACCAGATAGTTTGCATAGTTTTTCCTCAGATTTAAATTTTGATGTACAATTCATATGCCTATTTCTATTAAACGGACAGTTAGGCACCACTACTGATTGTATATTAGATAGAGTCTGCTTAGAATTTTTTCATACTTATTATCTGCTTTCACTTTTTCCCAGTCCTGGCCTTTTCATCTGTTGGCTTATGTCATTTTTATAGATATGTGGGACCAAATAAAGACCTAACAAGTATAGGATCAGCCCATTATAATGTGTCCTAAAACTCAATTCTCCAAAGGTTAGTAATCACTAATCTTATACTTGACCATTCTAATCCAACCAGTTAAAAATTTTAAACCATTAAACTTGAAAATTAAATCATGTTTTTAATACAAACTTTTAACTTGTTAATTCTTTCTCAGCAAAACAATTAAAATTCTTTGTTCCCTATTGTGAAATACATACCAAATTCTTTCTCTGGGTATGAACAGAAGTGGGACATGAAAAGGTAAGAAAATATAAAGCCATCCAAGTAGCTATTTAAAATTATGTGGTCCATGTGAAATATTTTAAAGTATGTGGTCATGAGTTTTCCCATTTGTACAAGAAGGATGAACAAAATCTTTGTTTCCTTGAAACACTAGTATTCAAAGTTTAAAGATGTCTAGATTTATTTGTGACATCTAGAATTGTCACCTAGAACGGTGTCTAGTGTTCAAGAGTTCAAATTCTACCTTGAATCAGAATATATAAAACCATATTCCTCTAAGATACTTACTTTTACTCTGAAATAAGCTACTAAAAACGACTACAAGTTTAACCAAAGATCCAAAGTACTATTTTTTTAACCATCCCTACTGCTTGATACTTGAAAGGTTGAATATATATATTCAATACATTTATGACAAAGTATACTACAAAAATATGGCACTTCAGATTGAAATTGAGTATAAGAGGACACCTAAGAAATCTACAGTCATTTCTTTATGTCAAGAATGAACTCACATCCATGAAAGTAACTTAGAAATTTTGCTGTATGGTATGATGAAATAGAGACTTTTCAATGATTAGTTGTTTTGTTTTGTTTTGTTTTTCACAAAAACAATCTTTTTTGACTAAGTGGTAGATTGCCAAAAATGGCATCCAGAAGGCAATGTGCTTTCATGGCCATACTAGCCTCTAACTCTGCTTTCATTAGCTCTGCTGGTATATGCTCCACTACAGCTATTTTTACAACACTCACTCTTTTTACCCTGCACATTCTTAATGCCACCTGTAAACCAACATCTATGAAATTCTTTGTTCATATATGTCAGAGCTGCACCAATCTGGCTGTGATTTGGCGCCTCTAATTATAACCCACTTACCAAGGCCGTATCATTCAGCCAGCAATGAATCACACATTATTGTTTTCTATAATTTGTTCTACCAAGGATTTGGAGGCTCTAACCCAAACTCATCAGGTCTCCTGATCAGAAGTTATTTTCTTCCTTCAGTGCCTCCTACCATTTGCCTTCCTCAATAAAAGATATGAAGATAGTCAACAAAGTATTCACTTAAAAATATAAAAAAAGGGAAAACCTTCCAATGAGAAGCAGTTATTCATTTAATATTCAATCTTCCACCAACCATGATTTCACCAATACAGTGACACTTTTTGGTAGAACGGTCCCTGGTTACCTCCTCAGCTCTAGTTCCCCAGGTGTCAGGCAATCATACAGGAAAGCACTCTGGCTTTACTAAGAGTCAGACCTGGGTTAAAAATCTCAAACCACTCATTTATTTGCTGGGTGGCTTTCATCAGTAACTTCTTGACCTTAACCAACTGCATTTTACCAACTCTAACGTACAATTAGCAAATTAAAGTTTTCTTTCTGTAGGTACACACTGTAGATAACATGCTCATATATCAAAATATTCACTTCTAGTTTCTCCTTCAACTATATTAAACTTGAAACCTAGGCTCTTTCCAACCAGAGCAACAGTAAATTCTATCTCCAACAGTTATTGCCTTGCATCCAAAACCCACTTAGGGTCCCACCAAACCTATGCAGTCCTGGGAACAAGGGATGAGTGTTAAATGATCATTATATCATGGTCTTCATAGACCTCTTCATTTTCCAAGCTTTTAACAATTCCTTTTAAAAAGCTCTCAGCTTTTCGGCTATGTGTAGAGAATACAGGAATCTGTTGAGTTTGGGAAACTGAATGCCTAGATTCCTCTCCAGGAGAGTTCTAAACAGTTCCTGTTTAAAAGGTCTCCCACCTTTCCAAAGTCCTACCATGGGTGGTGCTCATGTCCTCTATTACTCTAAAGCCCAAGACTGCAGACCTACTCGCTCCCATTTTCAACCGTCTACTCCTTTCTTCATGTCAAGATGCTCCATTTCTACCCTATCCCAGGATTCCTAATGGTATCTTTTCAAAGAACTTTCACTTTCACAAAAGACCAACAGCATTACTAACTTTACATTAGATGGTTCTCTGCCTTCCAAGTGTGTCCGATGCAATTACAATGAGCCTAGTTGTCTCCATGCAATATAAATGCAAGGAAAAAGCAACAAATAATCCACACAATTTATTTTTTAATCCTGTTATAATAGTCTTTCATGCTCATGATATCAGGAAATTTTTTTTTTGTTTTCTTAGTATTTGTATCCCTAGCGCCTAGCACAGTGCCTGCCATGGCGTGTTAAGTAAATTTTAATTACTGATTGGTAACTCAGTGAATAAGCAAAATTAATTGGAGCAGGACACTATTTTGAGATCCTAAACTGAGTAGTTATTTCTTTGAAATATCATGCTGATGTTGTGTAATGCTCTACCCACTGGTGTTATGGCACTTACAGCCTCAAGGGGAAGCCTCAATAGCCTGGAAGGAAGATACCAACTAAAATACTCAAAGACTTTTTAAAACTCTCAGCAGGCACAGTAGTCTGAAAACAAGAGGTCTTTAATGGGAAAGAAAAGACACTTAAGATATAATGCACTTGTTATGACTTTCATAATCTTTTGGTTTGGAAGATGTGACTAGACCCTAGAGGTCTAGAGCCAAAGTCAAACTTTCTCTATAAAGTGCCAGATAGTAAATATTCTGGAGATTCTGTGGCCCACAAGACCTATCAATACTATTTGACTCTGCCATGGTAGCACAAAAATCACTCATAAATTATACACAAATTATTGATCATGACTGTGTGGTCCAATAAAACTTTGTAAGAACAGGCAGGAGGCCAGATTTGGCCCACGTGTAGTTAACCCAACCACTGTCTAGAGCATATTGTTTATAAATGCAGACCATATTTATATTCCTGGACGGTGGAATTATTTCAGGTGGAGGTCCTTGGGACTCTTAGTACCCTCAAAAAGAATATCCCAAGAAAAGAAGCTAGGTCTCTCTCCAAATTCAAAGAATAGAGAGATTGTCTACAAGAAGAGGGCAAAAATTATATGGCCAGGGTGGAGTCCCCAGGGCAGCAATAACAAAAGCTCCTTGTGCGCCTGTCAGGGAATTACTGTGGTCCAAGGGGAACCAATTTCTTATCAGACAACTTTAGGTATACAGACTAAGGCTGGGGAAGGGTAGAGAATACAGCTTAGCATCAGATAAGCAGTTTCTCAAGTACTGAAGACTAACCAGCAAGAAAGAGCTTCCCTGGGAGCAACCGCCACATAAAAACAATTCTGAAAGAACAAGGCACAAGCTGCCCTCCCAGATGGCCGTCAGAGCTTTGGGAACAGAAAAGCTCTGAAAGGGAGAGAGAGGTCTGTCACCCTCAGCACAGGCCAATGATGATCAGACTGCCCTGCCCCTGCCCTACTGTATTCACAATACCACTTCTGTACCCAGATGCCATCTGGGAAGAGAACAAGTGGGTGGAGAAGACTGCTCTGGAAAAGCATGGGCATTTGGAATAGATTGTGTAAAAATTGTGAGGTAAATCAGTAATTAAACAACATTTTCAACTACAAGTGCATAATTTAACTTAAAACTAAAAACTGGATCTTCTGAAACTAATTTACTTTCAGTTACAGAAAAAATTAAATCAATACGCATTTCTTTTCATAAATGACTATGTGATTACACTGCTCTGGTTTGCTCTCTCTGCAATGCCACCAGAGGCCAATTCATGCGCCATCACCCAGTCCTCTAATGCAACTATAGAAATAGAAGCAAAGACATCTTTTAAGTCATTGAACATCAAAGTCCTGCTTTACTGTGTGAGTTATCAATTCACTCACATAATCTGCAGACAGCTATAGGAAGTGGATATCAGTAGTATGCCCCTTTCATGGATAAGAAATCAAGGCATAGAAAAGTTTAAACCTTTACCCAAGATCATAGAGCTAGTGAGTAACAGCCAGGATTCCACCTAAAAGTCTGTTATTAATGTGCCTCCAGACGGGAGGCCACCTTCTCCTTGGAGGACCCAAAGAAGAGCTCCCTCTGTTTTTTCCTTACACTTGACAGTCCCTAGAAGAATGCAGTATTCCTATATAATGACCGACCAGTATTCCTCAGGCAGTTCCCTGAATTCAGATAGGCACAGGAATTAGAAACTGTCCTGAGTTTCACTTTGTAAGCCCCGAACAAGAAATTCTAAGTCAAATCCTAGACATAAATTTCATTATCTTCCAAAGTGAATAAACTACTTAACTGTAAGAACAGCCATCCCAATTTTCCTTAAAACCTGTCTCCATATTTTAGATCAAATTTCAATAGGGTACAGCTGATGAAACAAAGTTCAGGGAAGTAGACGAAAAGAAACTTTCCTTTATGCTCACCCACACTCACTGAGGGTAGAAAGACAGGCTGTGGGCACACAGTAGAGCACACACCCTGTCTTGAGTACTGCACATAGGGTCAGCTTCCTAGCATTCAAAAACACCACTTCCACCTAATGAATGGAGAGGTAAATGAGGGACAAAGCATAGACAGAACTAGTATTTTTACTCAGGTCTGTTTCATGTTGCTCAATCTATAAACTAGACTGTGAGAGTTCCTTAAAATCCTCATGTAAAATCCTCACCCATTTCCTAATTAAGACAGTCTTGTGACTATGGGTACTGCCAAAGTCACCACCAAGGCCAATGCACAGTGCTAGTCCAAATGAAAACCACAGGCTGTGACCTAGAGCAGAGTTTAGTTATTATCAAAGAGAGACACATGTGTAAGAAGCCTTGAAGGTTGCCCTAAAAAGTGAGACAGAAATTTCATTAATGTTCATCTAATTGCAAAGTAAAATAACCAGGTTTTGTTCTGAGAAATTGTATCATCTCATAGAATGAGAAAGTTAACTGCAGTTTTAAGTGTAGTTCTTTCTAAAGGTGAAATAGCCTAAGGCTCAAAGATTCTAATCATTTATGAGGACTGTCTAACTTCACAGATCCAAAATTATGCTAAAAATAACAGCAACTAAAAACACTTTCATCAGTTTGTTTTTCCAGTAAATGGCACAAAAAAGGAGATATTTTATTCCCAAAAGAAAATTAGCCAATTTTTAATATGCATGTTGTATATCAACACCATTTATTGAGTTGACCTCCAGGTAAATTATCCAGTGTTTGATATAGAAGGTTCTTCTTAGGAGGATTTAGGATGGGACTAAAAAAATAAAATAAAATAAAGAGAAAGGAAAATGCTATGTAGTGGATAAAGAGACCTCTTCAAGACGATATAGCCATATTCCTCATCACTACAATCCCTTCTAAGGGCAGCTGTGCCCCTGTTTTGTGAGTGGACCCTCAGACAAAGTGGAACCTTGTCTCACTACCACAAGATCCTACCAGGACCTAGTGAGTTTCATGTAAAAAGATGAATTACAAAGTAAAACGCTAGCCAAGTTCAAGGAGTTCACACTGGTAAGGCAGAGGAGCATTTTGGAGTCATAAATAAAGCATATTTTTTATTTCATGTATGACTATGAAATATATTTAATTACCATTTGCTCTTATATGCTTTCTTTTCAGAAAGCTTTTAGTGTACAACTGACCCTGTGCTCTATTTTGATTAGAAAGATATTTAAGAGAAATATGGAAATACCACTTTGTATCAGTTGGGGTTCCCTAGAGAAAGAAAACCAATAGGATGTGTATATATGGAGAACGTTTCTTTTACGGAACTGACTTATCCAATTATAAGGACTGGCATTTCAAAACCTGCAGTGTGGATCCAGACTGTAGACTCAGGAAGAAACAATGTGGCAATTCCAGTCCAAATGCCATCTGCTGGCAGAATTCCTTTTCTTTCTTGCTCAGGGGAGGTCAGTCTTTGTCCTATTAAGACACTGAATTGATTAGATGAGGTTCATCCACATTATGGAGGGCAATTTGTTTTATTTAAATTCCATTGACTTAACTGGAAATCTCATCCAACAGAAACAAACAAAACTAACAAACCAATCAACAAACCAACCAAAGGAAACACCACAGGATCCCAGAAACATCCAGGGTAACATTTGAACAAACAACTGGGCACCATGCCCCAGCCAAGCTGGCACATCAAATTAAGCAGACTTGTTTCTAAGAGTAATTTTACACTTTGTAGTTTATATATATATATATACACCACATATTTTAAAGCAAGTGGTATATATGTGAACTAAGCAGAAAGGTTACCAGGACCCATGTTTTTTTATGTGCCGAGAATTAACTTTAAGACTTATAATCAGATGCTTCTTCATTTACATTGGAAAATTATTTGTTATGATGAAATGTTAACTTGAAATACAGTCTTTTTTTTTGAGGTTATCATTTCTAAAATAGTCTAACTTTGCCAACAGGGATAATTTACTCATCTACATGAAATATTTAGAATGCTTAAATCCCTGCAACTACAAGATGCCATTTTGTCAAGTTCGATAAGTTTCTTCATCTTTCTACAGTATACAAGTGAATGTTAGATTTGCTTGGTGAACATTTTTCCGGTAACTTCACTTGAGATACATTTTTCTAGACATTTAAAATGTTATTATAGCCCCAATTACTAGTTAACATTCACACTTTATTTTTACACTTAGCAGCAGACTTCTTTAAACACCATCATTCATCATCTCTGAGTGCTTGACACTTTTCCCCAACAACACCTTGTGGGAAGTCAGTTCTACTGCCATCATTCACATCTTCCCCAGAGTCTACAGAGTATCCTTCTTGACACAGAGAACAGGGTATCTTATTTATCACCTTCTCAAGCCAGAATCTTACCTACTTGTAGCCCGAGCACTTACCACTTGACACATTATCAAAATCTGCAAGGTATCTGACTACCACAGTTGGTGAACATATTTTTTGTTGCCTGCCTTAACAGTGAATGGAGTAAGAAGTGCCTTGTATTGAGTGTCTCCGACCACTTCATTAGAGATTTACCCAGCAAGTCAGACTATGGATTCAGTTAGTCCTAGTTAGACCTTCCCTCATGGCCAGGTATATTATGATCTATGTGGTATACTATCAAGGAGATGGAGAGATTTCACTTGCTTATAGACAAATAAAGAAATGGATATAAATGAGGAAGAGAGAGCACTGGAAAATCCAGGAGGGCAAAAGAGGAGAGCAAGGAGTAAAGCTTGGTTTCAAGAAAGGTATACGCTCAGGATTGATATCCTATCTCAAAGCTCCATTTTTTTTTTTACTTTTCTTGTTAAAATGACAATCTTCATGGTAGAAATTAGGACTTCCTGTCACTTAGAGGTAACTACAAAGTTATCATTTAAAGATTTAGATTCAAGAAAGCTAATGAGTACCAGCAGAACAAGTGCTGAGGAGGAAAGATAGCACGTGTGAGAGAATGGTGAAGGAAAAGACCCACTTCACAGCTGCATTAGGAGTATACAGCTAATCCCATCTAGCCATGCAGACTTCTAGCCCCAACAGCAATGGATATGTAAAAAAGTATTAAGTATTTACTACAGGACTGGAAGCTGGAATCTAAAAGCTGACTCTGGCCGATTCCATTCATGTTCAGTAAGCAGTAGTTAGTTAACACATGAGACAAGAACATACTACAAACATAAGCACAGAAAGTATCATCCGTAGATGGACCAAGTCATTTCTCACATGTATGTTCTCCATTTTTAATGTATGATGATTCCTTAGTAATGGATAAAATAAATTTTGGAAGCTACTGGATTTATGATGGCAGTATAGTTATCCAGCTTCATCACTAACTGTGTGGCCCTGGACAAGTTACAAACCTCACTATTTTCATATGAAAAGTGACTATCTTAGAGTTGAGTTGATCATTCAGCAGCATCAAGTTGTTTATATGCTCAATATGTGTCTGCCATTTGGTTGGCACCATATAAATGCTGTCAACTTTTTTTTTATTTTACCATTATGTATTTTCCATTTACTGGATATTAAAAGTACCACTTCAAAATGAGATTCCAGTTTTTCATAATATTAAGCATCCTTGTTTTTGACAGGGTTTTGAACCACTTATCTAGAAAAACTTCACCCATACCAACAAAATATTGAAAATTGTTTTACATGGAAAAGCAGTGCATACACACATTGAAATTTGTATATATTGCATCTTTTACCTAACTGTTTTAAATTTTTTTTCATTTTATTTATTTGAGAGAGAAAGAGAATTCAAGCAGGGGAGTGAGGCAAATGGGGGGAGAGGGAGGGAGAGGGGGAGAGGGGGAGAGGGGGAGAGGGAGGGAGAATCCTAAAAAGGCTCCACACTCAGTGCAGAACCCTATGTGGGGCTTGATTCCACAACCCTGGGATCATGACCTGAGCAGAAATCAAGAGGTGGAAGATCAACCACCTGAGAGATGCAGGTGTCCCTATCCAAAATTTTAAAATGCTGTTTGTTATATACAATAAACCTTGGACTGTCGATGTCACCAATAGCATCTTTACTTTGAAATTGAACCAAAATTAGATGACTGAGGCAAATATAATTACTCATTATGCATAGGAGATTATTTGAGCCCCTGTTTCTGCCATTTCAAAAATATTCTCTTCTTCTGCCTTGAAATCAAGAAAAGGAAATTAATTCTGTACAAACGTTGACTCTGCCATTATACTTAAAATGACTTCAAATACTAGAGTTAGATGAAAAAGGAGATTAACCAGGTATCTAGAAAATTCTGCATTTCCTTTCTGTCTCTTGCTAGAAGGAAGGGGAAAAAATTAGGTTCAAACATGGCTGACTTTATATAACATTATAATAAGCAGAATTTTCAGATATATGAAAGCAGGACCAAGAATTTATATAATAGAAAAGTGTGTTATAGAACCTTCATTGAGAAGGAAGGGGATTCTAGTAAACTTGAAAAATGAGAAGCAGATGCAATTCACTGAGTTCCTATCCTGAATAGTAAGGTGTCCTTGTTTTATAAGGTAACTTATTTTACCAGAGAGGCACAGTAAATGTCTCCATCTACATCAGTTAAAGCATAAAGTAGGAAATGAGTATAATGACTACTCATAAATATTCATGAATCAGGCAATTATAAGCATAACCATTGCTTTTTGATTGTTTAGAACTGACTGATTACTATATGAAAACCATTCTTTCTTGAAAAAGATTTTTTAATTTAAGAATTAATATTTTGTGCAAGTCCTCTTGTAAAGGATGTAGAATCCCTTATTTACAATCCTGTACCATCAGTTTGATGGGGGCAAAATGTGAAAATGTCATTTTCCAATGTAGTTTGCTAAGGTTAGTGACATAGAGAGTACAAAGGCTACTGAAAACCAGGGTGAAAACATATTAATATAACTATGTACCAGTAAGAGAATTTGAGTTCCAACACATTTTTCAAGAAAATAACACATTTTGACCTCTGAGCACTGCTACTCTAATTTTACTTCTAATAAAACTTCATTGATTGTGACAACACTCCACAGTATAAAAAGAAAATATTTTTGTAAGTGAACCATTTGTGTCATTCTGGTGTCCTTGGGTATGCTGACACAGCAGGGTATCACTTATGCATCCACTCAGCCTTTATTTAATGCCTATTATAGGTATGTATTAGTATACTCTGCTGCATCACCGATCAAGTAAAAGTCAAGAATTATGAACCAGAAAGGGGGAAAACTAAGATAGCTTAGTGAGAGAAATACTACGGAGTAGGCAGGTCTTTTGCGGAAAAAACTCCTTCAAATGGTATCGTAGAGAAAACCCATGTTGAGGCATGTAGTCACCTAGAGACATGCTAGCAACCAATGATGTCGCATAACCAGGTAAAATGAAAAATAAGTCAAAGGATGCGTGGTCACTAAAACAACCTAAAGAATCAGTCTATTCATTCCTATTGCCACCATGTTTAACCTCCTTCAAGATGGAGTCCAAATTCATTTGCATGGCCCCTAATTATGTCCCTTCTTACCCTCCAATTACTATCATTTAATGGCGAACTCATCACATACCACCACGTCTTGATGAATTTAGAATGATGGGCAGAGACAGGGCAAGGAAATAAAAGTATGGCAAAGACATCCAAATGCTGAAAAAGGCTCTGATGTTCAACAATTCAAGGACATGGATTTGTTCTTAATGCCTTCCTTAGGCAAGGTTTTCATTTCAGCTTGTGGGTAGATTATCTTCTGTGAGGCCCACCTCCAATTCTTTATTTAAACAAGAATCAGAGTAGAACTTCTTTTCTAGTGCTTCTACTAGAGATAGAGATACATAGAAATATAGATAAATACATAATATATGTACATATTATGTATATGATATACCTGAGAGAGAAAAAACCTATTTTTATCTATAGTTTTGTAGGTATGGAACTTTAAGGAATACTTCAGAAGAGTACTGTCATCTATTCCTAAGACATGTTTTGTGTAGCTCCCTTAGTCAAGAATGCTTAGCATTTTATCCACTTTAAAAATATAATTGTTACAAAGAAAACTGATCTTGAATCAGACCAGAACTAAAATATCTAGAATCATTTCACTGCTGTGTCCATGAAGACATTTTATAGCTATCTAAACTTGTGATGGTGAAACCCCTTTTGTCTGTCATATATATGCTTATGATATAGAATTTACATGGTCTTCCATGTTGAGGGATTTAAGCATTTTGCCAGTCTATTAACAGTCCATAGTTTATTCCAAATCCAAAGGAACTTATGACAGTTTCTCCAATACCTGCAAACTCAATTTCATTGCAATTCAGCTATACAAGTCTCATGCATGGAAATTCAAAGAAAAGACTACAGCACATAAACACATGGTAGATATAGTCATGTAGGAAAACCTTCTATTAGACTCTTTATCTCAGATGTTCTACATGATTAGATTATAAGCTTAGTCTCCGATTATCCCTGGATTTTATTTTCAACTGTTATATAATCCTTAAAAAGCATATTCATTATCATATCCACTTGCAGGTTTCTCTACTTTAAATACTGAGAACTTTTCCTAGCTCCCTTGAAAGCTAAGTCTATGCCAACTCATTAAAGCTCCAGCAAGGGATCTCCGGTCCTTAAGCTGGTGACAGGGAACCCCTAAAAAGAAATTAGAAGACATAATATAGACTGATTCTACCCCTACAATTCTACTGAATATTTAATATGGACCAACCATTGTAGCACATGTTCAGAACACAAATAAGAGTCATTTCTGACCTACTGTGAAGAGTATCCTAGGGGCAGTGGTGAGGAAGATAAGTGATTAAGAGGTGATGAAGTTAATTTACTCATCAGTTAAATGCCATGTTGTATGTTTAGCACTAGGGAAATGAACAAGTTCCACTATTAGCATAGAGGAGAGAATAGTAAAATCTACATGGACAGGATACTGAGTTAGCAGAGCTTATACAACTGTAGAATACTTTGATTATGAGTAGCAACAAATAATATTAGAGAACAGAGACATGACACACATAAAAGTATCCTTCTAAAAATCATCAAAAAAACTGATAATACTAGAATGTAAGATCCAATGCAAAGAGTTTAACAGGATGAAAACTAGAGGGAAAGCAAAATAAGAACAGCTAATGTTTAACTGTTTTAAAGCAATTAAAATTCCATGGGAACAGAACAAAGTAAATGACATGTACTGTGAAGTTACTTCTTACTAGGCACTGCCTTAGTTTTGTTACATAGTTGCTATCTATCTTTGTTACCTCTTTTCATTGCCATTGAACAGATGAAAAGATTAAAGCTCAAAAAGATTAAACAACTTCCCTAAGGCCGTATAGTCCAAAGGTGGCAGAGTTATGCCCTTTACTGGGTTTTGCAATCTATTCCAGTCAAAGTAAACCAAGGATCAATAGATGATTTCAGAGTAAAGGTTCTAACGCAGTATCAGCAGCACCTGAAAACATTCTAGAAATGCTGTTTCTCATATTCCTTTCTGACCTACTAAATCAGAAACTAGAAAGGTAGGCCCCAAAGTCCGTGTTTGTACAAGTCCAGGTGATTCTGATACACGTTATCCGTTGAGAATATCAGAGGGAAAGTGCAGGCAATTACAGACAACCCCTTTAGCGGATTTCAGGGCAGATTTCACCCCTGTGGCCATTAGGCCATTATACTAGATAGGCTTTAATGACACCTAGGTCATCAGGAGAAACAGGATTTTTCACTGAAGTGGGCTTCCTAAAGTTTACTATGCACGTAAATTTCCCGAGGATCTTGTTAAAATGCAGATATCAATGGAGTAGGTTTAGCAAGAGTCTGAGATTCTGGACGTCTAACAAGGTCCTAGAGGACTCTAATGCTGCACTTCTGAGGGCTCTGCTTTGAATGTGAGAGTCAGAGGACACAACATTGTGTTCTAAAGACACAAACTGCTTAATTTGGTAAGTCAAATGCACTGTTTTGGTGAGCCACACTGGAAATCGGCAAAAAGCAACACTGGGAGAATTGCAATGTTGGAAAAACACTGGAGTAGGATAACCCTTAAAATATCACTAGTTTAGGGGCGCCTGGGTGGCTCAGTCTGTTAAGCATCTGACTTTGGCTCAGGTCATGATCTCACAATTTTTGAGTTCAAGCCCCATGCCAGGCTCTGTGCTGACAGCTCAGAGCCTGGAGCCTGCTTCAGATTCTGTCTCCCTCTCTCTGCCCCTCCTAAACTTGTACGCTTGCTCGTGCTCTGTGTGTCTAAAAGCTTTTTTCTTGTAACTCACATTCTCTCATTGCAACTTAAACTCAACCCCATGCCCTAGCCTCAGTGGACATGAACAGCTGATTTTACTCTACTTTAAATACATCCTCTCAAAGTTGGGCCACATCATTAATTCAGCCTTTGCACCTGGACAGGCAATTAATTTTATTTGATTGCCTGAGAGCGTGACCAATGACTTACAGTATCTGGCCACAAGCAGCTCAGAACAATTTAGTGAGGTCTTTTAATGGCCTATTCAATTTCCTCCAAAGTCCAAGACAACCCAAAAAATTAAACAAACCTAAACAATTGACAATTTTGAGACTGGTGAGGGACTGTATGACAACTTTTCATCAAATATGGCTCTAGTGTGTGATTTATTGCTTGAGTAACTTCAATAAGTTCTAGGTCAAATTTAATAACACTACCTACCACTTTGCTACAATATGCAAAATAGCTTTCCACCCAAAAAGGTAAAAGAAAAAAAAAGTAAAACAAAAAACAAAACAATAAAAATGGTTCTATGGTTAGTACACTGGAAGTTTTCACTGCAGGTCTCCAAGCCCCTCCAAGCAGGGGTTTTATGATAAAGAAAACAGAATGACACTTCCTCAGTGGACTTTAACCCTCCCAAATTACTTGGTTCTTTTCTTTTTTCAATGTGTTTACTTAGTATTCCATGGCTACTTGAACTATGTATTTTAATGATCAAGAGCAGCTTCCAGAGACATACAAGAATTCAAATCTGGGTAGCTTCCATCATCACTCTCTGCCTCAATTTCCCTGTCTATTTAAAAGTAAGAACATGGGGGCACCTGGGTGGCTCAGTTGGTTAAGCTCTGACTTCGGCTCAGGTCATGATCTCATGGTTCCTGGGTTTGAGCCTTCTACCAGGTTCTCTGCCATCAGCACAGAGTCAGCTTTGGATTCTCTGTTCCCTCCCCCTGCCCCCTCACTCTCGCCTGTGTTCTCTGTCTCAAAAATAAATATTAAAAAAATAATAATGACATGAACAAAGATATTACCTTTTCATAGTGGAATGATAAGAATTATCAAATAATATTCATAAAATACCTAAAGAAATTCTGGCACATAAATGCTGGATAATTTTTGTATGTTTATTTTTGAGAGAGAGAGAGAGAGAGTGCAAGCTGAGAGCAGAGTGCCCAATAGAGGGTTCCAACTCACAAGCCATGTTGTCATGACCTGAGCCAAAGTCAGACACTTTAACCAACTGAGCCACCAAGGCACCCCTTGGTAATTTTTTAAATGTAGTTAAGACATGAAGCAGACCTCATAAACTCAAGTGTTCCAAAAGCTCCCCCAAACAGTCTTTATTTTGTTAAGTCTAAAAGAAATTTGTCTTTCCCCCATTCCAAATAAGATGGAGCACATTTACCTTCAACCAATTATCCGGCCACACTCAGTCTGATTTCAATTTGCATCCCAGTTATTAAAGTCTTATAAAATGCCAAGGCATCCAAGAGCTGAAAGGACAAGAGTAAGTAGCTGACTTTCACTGCCCTCCATCTTCTCTCTCGTATTATCCATCACCCTGTCTTCTTAATCCTTTATCTAAGCAGGAAGCAAACCGAGAGGCCACTACATTTTGTTTCTTTAGGTCTGAACAGTCAATTACTTCACTTTAAGGTTACAGAAGGAAAACTTTACAGTAGGGGTATTCCCTACTGCCAACTACTTACCCCTTCCTGGAGAACAAAAGAATGGTTCTTTCCCTTCTGGATCACTCCACATGATGAAATTTCTAGGAACTTATCCATCCATCTTAACTCTTCCCTCTCTGACCCCAGAGACCCAAACCCCAAAGCAGACCCAAACCCCTATGGCCCTTTTCACTTGTGTTTCGTTTTCCATTTACTTCTGTTTTTTCTTCCCCTGAACTCCTAGGGGAATTTTTCTAGTGATAGAGAAGATGATTTTCTCCCTCTCCAAACCTTCTAATATTTTAGTCAATCTCTTAAATTCACTTCATTCCCCTCTGGGCTTAAAATTCTGAAAGCCAAAGTCAGAAAAACCTCTTTATTTGTGACTTCCCTTTTGTCACATCTTTCCCTAGAGGTAAGGCTCAGCTGGTGACCTTGCTGCTTGAAGGAGAGAAAGGAGAAGGCACAAATCAGAAGAAAGGAAATAAGAGTTAATTGCCCAAAACCCTATTGAGAAATACATATGTGCACCAATAACCATAATCCAAGGCAGGATGTTCTAAGTGTTGTAAGAAAAGGATGCAGAAAATAGCACCAGATTTTTAAGGGGAGACACACCCCCGTATGGAGTGAAAGGGAGATCAGAAAGGGCTTCAAAGGGTGTAGCATTTAGGCTTCCATGAGGGATTGAACAAAAAAATAAGTAGGACAACTTCCTAAAAAGGTTTCCTCGAAACACCCAAAACCAATGAAATCCACCATGTTTTTTTATGGAAAGCCAACAATCCTTTTGAAAACTTACAAAACTACCTGTGCCTGCAAGAAGCTTCCACACAGAATCAACTATAGTAACCATGTGACTACCCCTAACAGGCATCACCACAAATTATACCCAACTACTACTGAACTGTAAAGTATTTTGTATACCACTGATTAAAAATAAGCCCCCCAGGGGCGCCTGGGTGGCTCAGTCGGTTAAGCGTCTGACTTCGGCTCAGGTCATGATCTCACGGTTCGTGGGTTCGAACCCCGCATTGGGCTCTGTGCTGACAGCTAGCTCAGAGCCTGGAGCCTACTTCAGTTTCTGTATCTCCCTCTCTCTGACCCTCCCCTGCTCGCGCTCTCTCTCTCTCTCTCTCTCTCAAAAATAAATAAAACACATTTGAAAATTAAAAATAAAAAAAGCCCCCCTGGGACACACAAATCAGGCTAACAAGGGGTCATAATGATCCTAGAAAAGGTTTTCTGTCGGTTGGTTTAACATATGTGTCTATTAATTGAAAAGAACCAGGCTCCATTTGAGGTGTTGCAAGAGTTAAAGGAGCTCTGTCATGTGAGACTATCATGTTCCATTTCTGATTTTTAAGGTTACAGATAAAGGACTTAAGTCTCTTATTCCCACCAGTCCCCTAGTGCCAAACACAACATCTTCGGGACATAACTTAAGGGAATTGACTCATGCATAATAAATTTTTTTCATTATGACCACTGCATCTTCCTGACCCCACCAGCTCTGCATGACATGAGGTACCGCAGCATTAGGAGTCATGCAATCTCTTTCTTTCCAAAAATACAGTGAGTTATACACTCTCATCAGTCAGTTCGTCCTGTTTGTTCATGTAGATGTTAAACTTGTCTATGCTTTTTTCTCTTCTAGATGTTTATCCCAACACTTTTTATAGGATCAGAATTTAATCTTGGTTGAAAGAAAGCACAGGATTATTTATTTTATTTTTTAAAATATTTTATTGTCAAATTGTTTTCCATACAACACCCAGTGCTCTTCCCCTCAAGTGCCCTCCACCATCACCACCACCCCTCTTCCCCCC
>NC_043705.1:72498268-72505865 GCF_006229205.1 Suricata suricatta | reverse complement strand
GGTTTTCCAGAGCGGCTGCACCAGTTTACATTGCCACCAACATTGTAAGAGGGTGCCCATCTCTGCACACCCTCTCCAACAACTGTAGTCTCTTGCTTTGTTTATTTTAGCCACTCTGACTGGTGTGAGGTGGTATCTCAGTGTGGTTTTGATTTGTGTTTCCCTGATGATGAGTGATGTTGAGCATCGTTTTATGTGTCTGGATGCGCGGGATTATTTATGCCATGGAATAAGCAAATGTAGTTTCTAAAAAAGGTGAAAGGATTCAAGGTTAAGAAAAAATTCTGTTGAAGAAATGTATTTAACTACTATGTTATTAACATTTCCAATTATAGCAAGAGAAAATAATGCTTGAAACAAAATCAGTTGTTACCTCTGAGAGAAAAATAGAATTTTCCCCTCAAGAATGGTCTTACTGGATTTTTTTTTTTCATTTTATCGAGCACAAACCTGACATTCATCTGTCACCATTGGATCTTGTGGGATTTGCAATTTATTAGCTTTATCATGGTATCATATTTGCATATCTCAAGCCCACCCCACTGGCAAATCTCTCTGGAGATAAAAAAAAATAGATTAAATCTACTACGACTCTGAAGATCAACAGGAAAACTACTTTATTGGCAAATCTGTTTCTTAACACTGAAGAAATGACCTGATAAGCTAAATTTTGTGGGAGAATTTCTGCTTTTAAAATAAGACTTTAAGTTCTTAATTCCTTCCATTTTTAATTCTTTACAAATTCTGCCTCTTCTCCTTAGCAGTATAATGCAGTCTTTCCAAATTACCGAGATGGTTAATAAAATAATATCTTGACTATAACCAAAACACTGAAATAAAGGATTTTTGAGTTAGAATTAAACAGAGGTATATAATACACATTAACAGGATCTGCATCAACTTTAATATTTATTATTGGGTTCTTTGGTAGCAGGACTACAATTGTGGGAAATGTTTTTTATTTAGTGTGGTATTAGTAAAAAAGCACCGGCAAAACAGAGAAACTCCTGGCAGTCCTGTAGCTCACAAAAATAAATGTTTGTTTGTGGTACAAAGGAAGTGTTTGTATGTACATAGCCGATTCACACCTACTCAGCCAAAAAGAGTAGTTACTGAACATATAGCTGTGGCTAGGATTGTAAATTTCCCAAGTCTTGGGAGGAGATGGGATCAAAGAGAACAGTCTTTGCTTTATAATTCTGTGCATTAGAAGAAAAGCCTTTCCTGTGTTTCTAGAAAGGCCATGAGTACCGTGAAGAAGTGCACTTAATAACTATAAACCAGGGGCGCCTGGGTGGCTCAGTCAGTTAAGCATCCAGCTTCGGCTCAGGTCATGATCTCACGGCTTGTAGGTTCGAGTCCCGTGTCGGACTCTGTGCTGACAGCTCAGAGCCCGGAGCCTGCTTCAGATTCTGTGCCTCCCTCTCTCTCTGACCCTCCCCTGCTTGTGCTCTCTCTGTCTCTCAAAAAATAAATAAATAAATAAATAAATATAAACCAATAAGCATCAATATAGCTACTTTCTTAGATCTTGCCATCATTAAAACTACTACATGTCTTAATAACTTCAACTACTATTCTTAGTCCTGTGGGAGTAAGGTTCTGATTATTTGAATAGCAATCTTCTACTCTTTCATTCTTTTGTCTTTTCTCCTGTGTACTACAGTCATTCATTTATACTACGAGAGTCAAAGAAAATAACTTCTTGGCTGCTTTTCCCAAGAAAACCAGAAATTTCAGGTATGATTCTAACATCCTGACTTTCACAAAACCAACTAGAAAATCATGTTACCAAAAGGAAGGGAGGAAAGGAGAAACAACAACAACAACAACAACAAAAACAAAAACAAAGAACATTTCTTTTTCCTTTGTGGCTTTTTTAAAATTTTAAATATTTTATTTATTTTTTGAGAGAGACAGAGAGAGCACAAGTAGGAGAGGGGCAGAGAGAGAGGAAGACACTGAATCCAAAATACACTCCAGGCTCTGAGCTGTCAGCACAGAACCCAACATGGGGCTTGAACTGATGAACTGTGAGATTTGACCTGAGCTGAAGTTGGACACTTAACCAACTAAGCCACCCATGAACCCTCCTTTAATGGTTCATTTTAAAGGATATTCTCCCAATATTGCTATGACTCCTTTTAAATATGCTCAACTTAATTTCCTTTCAAGTGTTATTATATTTTGGACTTTAACACGTATCCCATTATTCCCAAGTTCTGTGTAAAATAGTTTATGCCCTTCAGTCTGACTTTGCTTTATACATCACTGAGAATGACAGAAATACAAGCGACTCCTTTGTAATGGCAGGATTTGCTCAATCCTACACTCTGGTCTAATCAGTTACAACTATGCATGTGCCTGCATGTGTCTGGCATGCTCTACTTATGGGGGACACAGAAGCACTCCCACATTTCCGTTTAAAATGGGTCAAATCAAGCTGGTGCTCTGCAACTTTGATCTATGAAGCCATTACAAAAGTAGTAATAATAATATACCTAGAAACACAATTAGATGAAATAAAATTATGTGTTCTCGGCTTTTCTTTAGACTGGAAAGTCCCTGGTGGTTTCTTGGTTAGTTTTGTTGGTGATTTAGCAATCATCCTGCCTTGTTAATGACTACATAAAGTTCACACAGTAATTGGGATTGTTTTTTCTATCTTCTTTTTCAATTCACCAAAGCAATGTTTCATGTCGAAGACGTGAATATTGACTACTATTATCAGTATTCAGTGACAGTAAAGCCTTTTTCCACCAAACCCCGTTACACCTATTTCAACTTCTTAACTGTTATTACTGCTGATATTTACAACATTTAAAGATTTTACTGTACTACCCCCTCCTCCAAGCAAGCTCTATTCCTTCCCACCTACTTCCCCCCAACTCTTTAGCTTCTTTTTCTTTCTCCTTTCCTCTGGGAGACAACTACTTTCCTTATAAAGTGGCTGCACTTTATTGCTCTCCTCTCTTTTCTTATCATCTGCCTTCTGTCACAGCCCAGCTGGGAATTGATTGAAGGAAAAAAGTGAGAGCTGGAATTGTTTCAAGTCATTTTCTTCCGAGCTCCAGGACACCCCAGGAACCAATTCATATACTTCTCACCTCCCTGCAACCTTCTCTCATCTCTTTCAAGCGCTAGTCTAAAACCACAGAACAGCATGTGGCAGCCTGTCAAAGGAAGCACGTGGCCCCAAACCCCATTATCACTATGACATTTGATGCCCTCGACAGTGAGACTAATGTATTGCCTTTGCCAACACTTGTCTAGTCAAAAAAAATTATAGAATGTAATCAAGTTATCCATCTTCATCTGAGAGCTGTTTATTATCTGCCTTCCACTGTAATTAAATGGGACGTACGTACTGAAATAAAGGAGATCAGCTAGGTATCGATGAGACTCATGCTCAAGTCTGCTTAGGACTCCAGAGATGGACATTTGCCCTTTTCCATCTTCAGTATAAGGAATAAATTGTTTATGATCAAGGGGGAAATTTGGGGTTATGGCCCAGAAATCTAAGCAGGGAGTAGCCAGTATGAGACTTGGTCAGATTGGCATCACCTTCCAACCAGCCTTCAGTTGCAGCATACAGAACTTAATGACCCCCATGCCAAGAATCAGTAATTTTAATGTAAATTAAAAGGTGTCTTTTTATTAATCATATTCCTATGAATACAAATACTCTAAAATACAGGTATGGGGACATGCATATGTCTCTATGGTGGAAATAAGTTAACAAAACCATTGTAGGCTTTAAAGCTAATAAACCAAAATAATGACTGTAAAACCATGGCATAGTTGATCAAGGTTCTGTATGTAGTCTAAGCTGGATAAGCTTTGGACATTTCAATTAACATTTCAATTTACACAGCAAAATAAAATAAGGTGAGGCTAGAAACCAAGATGCACATTATCAAATTATATTTGTGTTTTTATCTGTAATCTTTTTTATTCCCTAGCTTTAAGGGAAAGGCTTTCAAACTTCATTATAGGCTTGAGCTTGGCTCTGTTGTGTAAAATGATAAACTGTATTGCTTTATGGGAAAGTTTTACTGGGTTTTTAAACTTAAACTGTCAGAGTTGTCCCTCTTTTTTGTAAGGAATGAGCAAGACTACAAGCACTTTTCAATTTTTGTAATTTGGATGGTTGAGAAGCCCAGTAACAGTCCAGGATTGTCAGAAGAAAAATGAGATTATGAATGTTAAACATCGAGAAATCTTCTCTCAATGTACAGGTAGGAATTGTGAAATTCTTTTCAATACCGTAATTTTTCCATAAGCCAGAAAAAAATACTACTTTTTAGCCTTGTTTCTTACATTTCTCTAGTTTACAAAGTCTAGCAATTAAAGGTCTGATAAATTCTATTACGATAGTAATACTGAATTAAATTTTTATGTTTGCATGAAATTCGCTACTTTCCCTGATAATTTTTTATCTTTTTATTTCTTCAGAATTTTGAGTTCATGTATGGTTTCTAATTGGCCTGAGTGTTGTCAAAGAGTCTACTAAATGCTTCCTAATATCTATCATTCCTGCATTTTTGTTTTGTTTTATTAAATAGAGCTTCATGGATTTAAGATGGGCTAGTGACCTATTTTAGCAAAGGACTCTATTTCCCAACCTCCCAACCGCAGCAAGGTGCAGTTATGTGATTAAATTTAGGCCATTGAGAAATGGGCGGACATGATGATTGCAATTTGTAGACCGCACTCTTAATAGAAACTCTCACTTCCCTTTCCTACTCCAATAGCTTTGAATACAGGTATGTTCCCAAGGAGATTGCTTTGTTCATCCAACAGGAAGAACATCTTGGAAAGTAGTGTAACAATCCAAAGAAGCCTGTCCTTGTTTTCAGCTTTCTTGTTACAGCAACTCATCTTATATCCTATGTATTGCAATTGTTTTACTTTTTTCTTAAAATTCTCAGTTCTTGAGGGTTTTTTGTTTTGTTTTGCTTTGCTTTTTGTTTTCAGAGAGAACATTTTCAGCAGATTCCAGGTTCAGTATGGAGCCCAACGTGGGGCTTGAGCCAAAATCAAGGGAGGCCCCTTTTTTTATGTTATAAATAAAGTTTAAAGATAAACTCCCAGGGAATAAATTCCAAAAAGTCACACACAAATAGTTCCTACATTTATAAAAGTTTTTTTAATCAATTAACAACTGCCTACGAAATTTATGACAGCTAGATATCTCTAAACTCTCCAAAGCTTCAATTTGTTTACTTCCAAAATATCCCATAATTATCAATTGTGAAATACATAATTTCATTTGAATAATTGGAATACCTCAAAAGTATCAAGGGAGATTTTTCAAAACACATATTCAGCAAAATTTCTCAGGTATTTTGATCAGGAATCTTTAAGGGTCTACATTTGTGATTTAGATACATACCAGAGTAACTTTTTTAAAATCCTGTGCCTTGTGTAAGAAAAACGCTCCTGCTGATCTAATTAATAGATTATATTCATCCTTACAAAAGTCTTTCTGATCATTTTATGGCCAAAACCAAATATTTTTGAATTGCCATTGAGGAGTCTGGGTGGATCTAAAGACAGAGCAATCACTGGTAGCAACAACAGAAGGAACATCCATGCAGAAACCAGAGAAAATTTACCCTCAGAAGATGCTTTCCAGAGCTTAGCAGACAAAATAGGCAAACATACCTGTAAATACCATTAAATACCCTTTCATTGATATGTGAACCCCAGCCTCCGTATTATCAACCTGTGTTTTTCCAGTGTAGCTTGTACCATTTTTAATGCTCAAATACGTGAGAAGCAAGAACACTCAATGGCCAGATAAAAAGGGTCAGAGACAGAAAACAAATACAAATTTAACTATAGCAAGGCAGTCTTTTGTATATTTATAACCTAGTGTAATTTTATCGAAAAGAAGTGCTTGAATATCCTATCATATACAAGATGATAAAGACACCAGGTAAAATTCTGTCAAGTACATAATAAACTTATTATTTCTTTCTTATTCCTGGAAACATAATTCTCTTAGTCTGCCAAAGAATAAGAGCTCATCTACTTCTCCATAAAACATGAACATTTCAACAGACGTAAAGTAATTTAAAGATTGCATTAAGGAGATTGAAGACTTCTACTCAGATGATGGAGAACCCCAAAGTGTATTTATGCAGGCTCCAAATTCAAGGAAATTGCTGGTACATAAGATTATGTTTACACAGAGAACATCCAAATTGGAATTCAACCTGAGCAGAATTCTTCTTACAGAATAAAATAAGTCGACCCTGAGTCAATGGGAGGTAAGATAAAATATTGGAAGAGGAAAGAAGAGGACAAATTATCCCAAGTAAAATAAAGATTGAAAAATCATAGATAACCTCAAGGAATACCTTCAATTTTATAAAACTAATGCATGAAAAGCTCACACTGACCAATTTGTCAGAGTTTTTAATCACAGAACATGGCATCAAGTGCATTCTCAATGAACATTTGCTTTCTCCTCCTACCCACCCTCTCTCTTCTATCATTCCTTAACACTTTAGTTCCTAGTACTGCCTGTTTGTTTTCTAGTTGATGAAAACAAAGGAAGCCCTTTTGGGAGCTCTTCGTGTAAGGAGTCATCACAAGAGGACTTTGTTACCAGGTTCTCCCACACTCTCTTCCCATAAAACTGAGAATATATCTCCTTTTCCTGCAGTTAATGCTCCCACACATACACAGGATTCCACTTCTTTTCCTATTTCCCAGAATGCCTCTTTCACAACAGAAGATACTCCAGTATCTTCTCTTCCATGTATTCCCTCCCCTCCCCCGCCCCGTCTCCCTTTAATTCTATTTAAATCTCTCATTTTTAGAACTGTGTAGTTTCACCCTCATCCTGTTTATATTCTTCCTGTCAATGCCAGACCAATTAATACAGATTGCCTTAATACTGCTTCTAAATATTTGATTTTTTTTTCTCTACAGTTTCTTTTCTAAACTTATATTCATAAAACTAATACCTCAAATTCAACAAGGATCTTTAATAATCTAACTTTTCTATAGCACTTAGCAAAAACCTGACACTTGAATCCCTTGATTTTCAAGACCCTCCTGTTTTTCTTTCCGTTTTCATTACTATGATGTGAATTAAGTAAATACTCTCACAACACTTAGAACAGTACATGAATATAAAAACTGCTTATTATGTTTTATTTATTCAGGTCCTATGTCTGAAGCACCCTTTCCCATATCAAGATCCAAAGTCTACTATACTGTGCTTCTGCCCATCTTAGTACTCCAACAGCAGCTTATTTATTCTCCTAACTCTCTGTGCCTGTAACTTCCAAGTGCATGTCTGATCTTAACCTCTGATGCCTGCAGATCCTATTTCCAATTGCCCACCTGAGCCTTCCACCTATGTGTCCCATCAGCCATGGAAACACATCATAGCCCATACTAAAACTCTTTGTGCCCAAACCAGCTTCTCTTAATCAATTGTACTAAGTTGAAATCTTGTCTTACTTTCTTGTTATCTACACCCCCTTATTCAGTGTGTAACCTAATTCTAATCCTTATTTCCAAATATCCAAGAGTTCTTCATTTCTTTCCATTTCTATAGTTCAAGTCTAAATCAGCCCAT